>NW_019396396.1:0-63144 GCF_000591075.1 Eurytemora carolleeae
AGATATATTTAGAATAAACGAACAATAAAACTTGAATGCAGGTTTATCCACACAAGGTAAAATTTCTATTAGGACTTAACCCTATCACGATGGGGGAAGGGGGACCACCCTGTCTCAACTATAAGGGCAAAATCATAGGGGGAGAAACAACCCCCCCCCCATCTATATTAGGCAAAAGTAGCCCAATCAGGATAGGGGTTAACATATCCCGATATTAATACAATTCTTTCTGTGTCATAAAAATTTTATCCTATGTGGATTGTGGGGTACCCTGTACATTTTCTGCGAAGAGCATCTTCATTGCAAAAAATTAAACCCTAAAATGGGGGGGGGGGACTTGGTGAAGGGCTAAAGCTCTCTGTATTGGATATTGAAGAAAAAAATTCACATATTAATTTTGAAAATAAAACGTGCTTTTTGCTACTTTTTGAACACCATCATTTCATTCATTTTATCAGATAAAGGATAATGAAATGAGATCAGTGTAAATAAAATCATTTTGGTATCTATTCACAATTAACTTAGAACCGTACCTCCAGCATTTAATCCAGCTGTAAAGAAAAACCCAATTGGTAGCTTCCAAGAGCCAGCAAGGGGGACGACCATAAAAACTAGAGCATTGGAAGCAATTCCAGCTTTTTCATTTGATGCTCCTAGTACTCCAAAGTCTATGGCAATACTAGATTAGTTAAAACAAAATAATCGAAACAAAAAGAACAAAGTAAAAGTATTCACAAGTAACTTATTTGTTAGTTAAATGGTAATGATAATGAAAAAAAAATTATTTTTAATCTAGTAAGTTCCTGTTCCACCAACAAACTGATTCCCGTCAAACTGAATATGTTGATGTATGCTCATTTCATCCATAACAAGAGAAACAAGCAGTTTTTTGTCTTCCTCAACCTTCTTCTTCAAATAATCCAAGCTTTGAGCAGTGAATCCTGCATTTCCATCAATTCTAATAAATAATACTTTAAAATTTGATTAGTAAAAATTTTCGGTAATCAAATACCCAAATAACATATTTTCTTTCAATGTTTAAAAGTATTATTCCTTGTACACCATTCTCTAACAGTACGCTCACATGGCAAAGCGTCTTCAAACTCAGACCTCAGAAAACTAAATAATAGAATAATAAAAATGTTGTTATTGTTTTTTCAAAAATCTGGTTTACATGGGATAACTTTAAGAAATAAAGATACAGAATTTCTAATTCCATAATTTTTGGGCAAAATACAAATGTATTTCTTGATAATTTAAAGGGACTGTAAGTGTAAATATATGTGACCATCAAGTGACCCACAACGGTATCCTTTTAATCTTTATCTGAGGTATTCTTATTCTTCTTTCTAAAAATTGAATAAATTCAATTGCGGTTTCTATTAAATTGATTTGCGGATTTCTTGTCACAGATATAATGGAGGAACTAATTAGAATTCAACACTTTCAATAAAGAAAAACGACGATATCTTCGACATTATTGATCAGATAAGGGTTAAAAAATGGCACTAGATTTACAAATGTAAATACGTACTTATATGCCTTGGATGAACATAGCTGTAATGTTAATGCAAACTTCCGTATCGCAGGATGATACACTCGGTCTCTAGTTATCCCTTTAATTCTTTTGGTAGTCAATTCAAAAAGCTGGTAGGGTACCTCACTTAAACATTGTTTTAATAGCTCAGAATTATTTTTCGACAGATTATACTCATTCGTAACCTTTTCAAGTTTAGCTTTAAGTTCCTGAACTTTTTCACCGAGTTCCATATTTTTTCGTTTGAGGTAATAATTTGACGATTTGAGTTTATTGTTTTCTTCGAATAAGGTTTGGATTTTCTCTGTCAGCATTTCGTTTTCTCTCTTTAACTCTTCAGAACTTTTTGAATTGACAGAACTATTTTGCTCAATATAGTTATGGTCAGGTAAGTTTTCACTTACAACAGGCAAAGGAATGGCAATCTCGAAAATAAGCTTTCTACTATAGAAACATTTGCTCTCGAAATGTAAACTGCAAATATAGGTGTCCTTTACATCTTTCCATTTTAACCTTTTCTCCCTTGTCCAAAGGTCCTTGAATCCGCCTGGTACACTGAAATATTAGAATTTAAAATAAAAATCAAATAAATACGGTGGAGTATGTAATCGTTAAGCTCTTGTGTCTTGGTTAAAAATTTGCTGACCTTCCGGCCAATCCGGTCAGTTTGATTTACCTGTAAATAAATAAATTAGTACTACATGAAAGGTTGTGTTATATGGACATATACAGAGCCTTGAGTTTTGGCTAGAGATTGAGAGCCTTGAGTTTTGGCTAGAGATAGAGTCAGTGAGACTATAATTAGACTTTGAGTAGAGTAATCTCAGGACCTAGATTTATTACATGTACACCCTGACTTGACAGCGTCTTGTGGCGAACCCTTAACTAAAATACAATAAAAATTATTTAAACATATTTATTTACATAATTAAATTCTAATAAATTATGTTGCAGGTTGCATGTAATTTTCTTCTTATTCTTAATCCTCTTTGCAGTTCTGCAACCACCACTGAGCAAATCTAAATAGTTAAAAGTAATTCTTAAATTGCATTTAAATTAATAATTTAAATAATATTTATTCAAAATATTAATAAAATAATATTAATACTAATAATAATAATAATAATGATAATATTAATAATAATAATAACAATAATATAGTAAGGAGCATGAGGAGTAACGAGCCTTTCTACGTGGAGGATTAACGAACCTGTCTATGTGAACGAGCATGAGGATTAACGAACCTGTCTATGTGGAGGATTAACAAACCTGTATATGTGAAGGAGCATGAGGATTAACAAACCTGTCTATGTGAAGGATTAACAAACCTGTATATGTGAAGGAGCATGAGGATTAACGAACCTGTCTATGTGAAGGAGTAAGAGGATTAACAAACCTGTCTATGTGGAGGAGTATGAGGATTAACAAACCTGTCTATGTAGAGGACTAACAAACCTGTATATGTGAAGATGCATGGTGATTAATAAACCTGTCTATGTGAAGGAGCATGAGGATTAACAAACCTGTCTATGTGGAGGATTAACAAAGCTGTATATGTGAAGGAGCATGAGGATTAACAAACCTGTCTATGTGGAGGATTAATGAACCTGTCTATGTGAAGGAGCATGAGGATTAACACACCTGTCTATGTGTTAGTTACTTTTGACAAAAATGCATAAAATCTACTAACTGTTGTAAAATCCTTAATCAACCCCTCTTTATGCAGTTTGATTATTCATACAATGAATTAGTTTGTGCAATTAATGTTTTAAAGTTCTAGCACAGAAACCCAGCTTCGGTTGGAAAAAAATATTTATGTCTGTACATTTAAACTAACTCCACCCTAATAGACACTATTACTCCAATACATGCAAGGAGAAGAAACCCGCCAAAAACCACTTTACTTTATACATGGAACAATAGAATTTTTACCTTTTCTTCTTCCTCCCCCCCCCCTCTCCCCCTCCTTTCACAATACTGGTCACTTTTGTTCATAATGCAATATAAAACTTTTATAAAAAATGTATCTTTCTGTTGATTATTCCCTCCTAGCGGCCAGCATCACTAAAACTGAAGCCCTAGACCTTGATCTTTCAGTCCCCGCATCGGATATAGAATTAGCTAAACAAACCACAACTACTAGGATTTATCTAGATTTCAAAGTTTTTACTTCAACAGGTTTAACTTCAGACCAATCTGTACAAATTTTCAACGTGTTTGGAAACGACATTCAATAAAGTTGCATTTAATTTTTTTTCCAAAAACGACCGTTTTGATAAAGTTCGTCGTTTCGTTAACGATCGTTGACGACAACAAATCGTTTTAATAAAAACGATCGTTTTCAAAAACGATCGCTATTTGTTTTCTTAAAGTTCAAAACGAGTGGGTCGTTTTTAAAAACGATCGTTTTTTTCCGAAAACGAAACGATCGTTTTTGAAAACGAAACAAAAAACGATCGTTTAACGAACGTTTACAAAAACGATTAACAACCCTACCCCCACCACCACTTTAAACACTTTACACGTAAATCTGTCCTTTTAGTAAAAGTAAATTCAGCCTTTAAGAAGAATCAAGTCTGACCGCGTCAATCTTGTTGTACCGGCGAGTCCTGTCTATAGAACTAGGTACAGTACAAACTGAGACAGTACAGGTTGACCCGGCTCGGAAATTCAAATGCACTACGGCTGCCCGTGATATAAACTAGTTTGTTTTTAATCTTTTCGACAGAAACAATCTCAAGGAATAATAATTGTCTTCAAACATGTTTTAAAAAGTGAATATTTGCAAATTATCTTTTTTCCATCTCATAATCTGAGTTCGTTTCCCTTTTGTCCATTTGACAGCCCATTTAAATTTTTTTTTTGAATAATCTTTTTAGTTTGCATATTTTCTTGTGGTTTTTAACATTGACTTTGATGGTTATTATAACGTTAGAACTGACGAGGGTCAACCTAGACCGAAATATATTTTCAATAAAATGTGGAACTAACATCTACTTTTTTATCGCTACAGAGGTTTGGTCCATCACCATAAACGAATTTTAATTCAATTTTAAAGTATTTAAATTATCCAATCAGATTGGACATGGTTGTATCGCACATATCCTTACACACATTTTCAGAAAATTAATATGTACTTTACTAATTACGAAATTGTTTTGTATTACGTAATTTTGCGTAATGACACCTTAATTACGCGAAACTAGACTTTCTTTCGTGTACGTGATTAGCACGTAATTTCGCGTAATGCTCCTAGATGTAAGTGAAAGAGAAAGTGTTACGCTTAATTACGTGTAACGTGTAACGTAATTACGAATGGAAACCCTACATTAAGCATTCTTATTTCTTTTCTTACAAAGGACAGCAGTCATACATTTTCTAGCACTTTAACGTTTTAAAACAAAACTCAATCCATTACATTACTAACATGGAACATGTTACCATGCACAAGAAATATTTTTTCAACTCAGAACAGAAAGATACTTTCTTTTCTCATTTGTTTTGTTTAGACCCTTTGTCCCCCCCCCCCCTCTATTCATTTTCTCATTTTCAACAAAAACCAAAAAAAGTATTGGTTTATATTAATTAATTTTTTTGTATCCCTGTTGGTTATTGTATTATTCAATTTTAAAAAAAATGTTCACACATTCTTTCCCTGTTATTTGTTAATTGATTATGTTCAGTTATCTCTGTATGTGAAATCGATTTTGTTAACATACATGATACAGGGTGTCCCAATAAACATGAGAATTCAGTGACGAATTCGATATCGTCTTTTTCATGAATTAGCATTGTATAATACCTAATGTCTAAAATCATAAAATTGTTATGTCTAATAGAGTTTATTTCATGAAAATAGTAATTGCTGTAAAGATGTTTCTGCAAGATGAACAGTGAAGACAGACAAGTTTATTCTGTTTGTATCATAGATAAAGATAGATTGCGCATTTTTCATCTTGAAAGATATAAATGTACAGAGATGTTTTAAAGATATTCCTATTATATAGATTAACTAGGTCGGTTGTGATTGTGAACATTGGCTATTCTTATGTCATTGAGTACTTGTGGTGTACATGAGTTCTGTAGAGAGATATTTAAGTTAGTTTAGTCCTTCTCATGTCCTTCTTCAGTTCTCGTCAATATGAAATATTGCTCAGTGAAATATTGTTGTTCAAATAGTTCCATTCCCGGAGTTATTTTACACTCTATTATGAAATCCATTAAAACACCAAACCACCCCCCTTATCATTGAAGTACACTTTGACCCCTAGAAGTATAAGTTCGCCGACTGTACAATTTTTGGTGATTTTGCGTACATAAGCTATCTATGTTTATTTATTTACCTATGGTTTATATACTGTATGTAAATTTCTTGTTTTACTAATTACAACCGTATGCAGTCAAAACAAAAACAAACAAATTGTAAACAAAGCAGACGAAAATCTTACGGATTAAGCTTTCTCAGTAGGTATTACTCTATTAGATCAAAGAATTATTTAAAAAGACGATATCAAATTCGTCACTGAATTCCCATGTTTATTGGGACACCCTGTATACCTTCAAATAACTATTAAGACTACTAAACTAGCAACTGCAATTCTAATAAAACTAAAAGATAATTAGTGATTCCTCCAATCTCTTGTGTTGATAAAAGCCCCTATCATGGAAATAGAACTGGTCAGTCTCAACAGTAACCGTCTCGAACCCCAAACCTTAACTTATGCAAAATTATTTCAGGCCGTAAAATCAGGTTTAGACATCTCTTTATCCACCAGAACGTACTATAAAACTAACTAGTAGCTAGGACAGAACGATTAGAAGATTTTCTGCAATCTTAGACAGTTCAGAAATAATAAATATCTTTTCTCACTTCATCACCTAATCAGGCAGTACAATCTCAAAATATCTAGATTCATAAAAAGTCTCCAGATCAATATCTGCACCTGGGAACTCTGCCTGCATAATATGGTTATTAATGAACCCCGACTTCATTGTTTCCTTCTGTCTATCACGCAGATTTTTGATCTATAAAATAAAAAGAGTGATTCCAAAACCTGAAAACCATAAATACAAGATTTTTCTTTTTATCTAAGCATGGGGACTGGGGAGTATGTGCGTAGTTCGCCCATACTCTAGCAACACAAACATATTTTTGTGTAAATCCTATTCCACGAGAAGAAGAGGATATTGATGAAGTAGATGAAAACCTCAATGTTAATTTGAATATTAGGCAGAGTCAACCAAAACTTTCTAGATGCGGAATTTGGTTTAGCCTCAGGCATTCTCTAGGCGCACTCGAGCCAATAAATAACCTGAGCTATTCTGTGGTTCCCCTTTATGCGAGATCTTGTTTTTACCAAACCCACCCATCCCAAAAATCTGTAGCGCAAGTTCCAGCTTTTCCCTCCTTCTTTGGGTCTATAAAAAGGCTGAAATGTTTTTGTTTAAAGCAGTAAGTAATCAGACTGGAAGGGCTCCAATATCAGGTCTGGTTTATTTTAGTTATGGTATTTATTTTCAAACACAAAATACAAAATAATAATGCATGATGGTTCAGCTTAAAATAAAACACAAAAGAAAATTTATTATGAGCCAATTAAGAGTTATCACTTACATAAGTTAATATATTTAAAGATATATTATTTTTAAGAGTTATCCCTTAAAGCTGAACTAAGATGAAGTGTTCAATTCTGTTCCTCATTCTTTTTGTTGGATTCTCTTCTGGATTCTTTTACAGGTACATTTTTGTAGAAAACCACAGATTACAGTGATAACCAGAAAACAGTGGAAGAAGAAGACGACATTTTAGAAATACTCGATATGTTTTTTAAAAGCAAATAGTTTGAATAGTATCTTATTAAACCAGTTGTAAAGTTAAATGTGAATGTTTATATTGTTAACACTGCACATTAGTTGTGTGTGTCATGTTCATTGGACTGATTAAAGCCATAACTTAAGTCTAAAAGTCGTTTTCCTATTCCAGAGTTTTCTGTTTCTTATTGTAGAGGAAAGGGGATGTAGTTTTTATTTTAACTCTAGCAAAACTATTGTAACATTGATAACACAAGATAAAAATATGTTTCAGTGGAACTTAGTTTTTTTGCCATAAACTCAAATATTCTTCTTTGTCCTTATGGTGTAAACTTTTGATAATTCAAACTTAAACCATTTGATTTGCAAATGAGACTGATTGTTGAATGATACGAACCAGTGCACACATTGACCGGTTTATAGTGTTCACTTTGACCAGCCTGTCTAGTGTACTTAGTAGTGGTTGACCCAGCGCGTTTTATGCAACATAACTAGACGGGCTGCGGTCCTAACTCATAAGTGGTTCTAACAGAATTCATAGTTTGACATATCAAAGGTCTACTACATCAGGTTGCAAAGATATAGGGATTAAAAAATTAGAGTTTGGCTATGTTCACATATTGAGCATGGAAAAAAAAGTATGTACTTTATAACATTTAATCTTTATTTACAAAGAATTAGCCAGAGATCTTGCAATTCTGACAGGGAATGTCCTGCTATTAGAAGGTGAGATTAGATTAATATTATTTCAAGAAATACACTTTAAAATCATTTTTTAACGATTTTACCAAAACACTTAATTAATTCTTTAGGCCAATTTATTGAAGTATAAATCAAAAACAATTTAGATGAAAATATTGACAATTATTATTTAACCATTGGTTATAATAGTTAAGGATGTATTTAAAGTCTTTTCTCATAGAGATAAATACTGACAAAACTCTAGAGAAAGGCTTTTAATTAATCTGTACAGTGTACACATTGATTTAAAAAAGCCGTCCTTTGGTACAGTGGTAGGCAGTGGCGCTGGATCTTAGCTACCTCTCGGTGCAAGGAGAATAGAAGGATAGGGGTTCCGTACACTTTGCTGTGACGTTTTTGGACTGCTTAAGAACTAGTTTTTGAGTAACAACAATAACAAAGGCAGCCGATCTAATGTAAACAAACATGGTTAGTATACGGTGAATCTTCATCTAACGCGCCAGAGATGCCAGATGTCTGTTTATCCTTTGTGTTATTGTTTACAATCTTTATTATTGTTGTTACGCAAAAACTAGATCTTCAGCAGTCCAAAAACGTCACAGCAAAGTGTACGGAAACCCAATCGCCCCACTACACTACTCACACTACAGTACAGTACAGTACAATACAGTACAAATATCAAATATGCAGTACGCTTTCAGAGTATCAAGTGTATTGGGAGGTTTTGTATCTTGAATTTTACTTAGTTTTCTCAGACCAGTTTATTAACAATGAAATATTGCTCTGTAAAGAACTGTGAAAATGAAATTGCACACGATATAGGAGTAGTGGATTTTAATAGTTACAGGGAAAACAAATTCTCCATTTAGATATTTTCAGATCTCACCCCCCGAGTACTATAATATACAGATTGACCTTTGGAAGTGAAGTACATGACCTGTTCAATTAGTAAAGGATTAGCGTACACCATCACTCTATATACTATAACCTCGTTGGTGGTAGGCGATTATATCAATACAACAAAGACGACTTTCGATTTCAATTTTGATTCATATCATATAAACATAGAAGTCAAGGGAAGCTGCCAATTAACAAGTTTTTCTTTGATTACTTATAAACTTGTAATTCGAAAAAACTTGTTAATAATCAAAACTTAAATACAAAAGTCGTCTTCATTGTCTTGATCTCGTTGCCTACCACTGCATATCAATTTAAAATTTGGTGTTAATGATGAACCAAACCTCATAGAGTTAATAAAGTAGATGTTAGTTCCACATTTATTAAAAATATATTTCGGTCTAGGTTGACCCTTGTCAGTTCTAAGGATATGATAACCAGCAAATCAAATAGTAATTGTTTTGAACCACGAGATAATAAACAAACAAAAAAGATTTTTCAAAAAAAAGGTACAGTCAGATGGAAAAAGGGAAACGAACTCAGATCATGATATTAAAAAAGATAATTTGCAAATATTCACTGTTTAAAGAATGTTTTAAGACAATTATTATTCCTTGAGATTGTTTCTGTCATGAAAAATCAAAACAAACTTTACGGAAATTGGAGAGGGGGTTAATAAGTATCGTAAGTAATATTTTATTTATGAAATATAACAAAAATATACACAATCAAGTGTTTCAGGAGAAAATATTTGAAAACATATAAAAATTGAGGTTGTGGGAATATTTCCACCAAATTCTAAAAAAATAGAAATAAAAGGAAAAGGAAAGGAAAGGAAAGGAAAGGAAAAGAAAAGTTACATATTAATTCTTTACATTATATTTAATATGAACTGGTGGATTGTTAGTTTTTTTTTCGATGGTGAAAAAACAACTTTAAGAAATAAAAATGATGTATAAAAAAATAGGCTTTATGGGTTGTAAAAAAGATGTAGGTTCTACGCAAAACGGGAATTTTTAGGCATCTTTTTAATTCAAGCTGATTTTTGACATCCTTTATGTTTGATTATATCTTTGATTATATCTTGGAGCCCAACTAACCAAAACCCGTGAAGAACACAAGATTATCGGATGTATTTCACACGAGTGGCATGTGATTGTGAATATCCCGTGATAATTCATGTGTTTACAAGGTGAATCAGAATGTCGACGATTTTTTACACGGGAAAACTTGAGTTTATTTCACCAGATGTACACGGGATTTTTACATGAGAAAATTATTTTCCTCCAATCAACTTAACATACATTTTATAAATCCCGGGAAAGGGGTGTGGGTTAATAAAAAGTTGATTTTTGATATATTATTATAGAAAATAATACTGTGTAAAAGTATGTAATCATACCAAAATGTTTAGTTTATCTTTTACATAAAACATATATATTGATCATACTTTAAAGATCAATTTTTACACATTGATACTTTAAGTCCACAGAATTTTCAACGATGTTGATGTATTAATAATTTCATGCAAGTTCCTTCCTACTTATATCTAAAAGATGGATATTTCAAAAAGGGGTTGTTGAGAAATACAATACAAAATTTAATGTGAAACTTTTCTTTACTTTCCTCATGTTTGTTCTAATCTGAAAACAATTTTGTCAATTAAAATATTTTATTTTACTAAAATATAATTTTAGTTTCTAAAAGATGAGCAGAGACACCAAGTGTTGTGATTTTGCAACTCTGTTAAAAACGAAACATGAAGTTCTTCCCATGATATCTCAAATATTTTACTCATGATGTTTACAAGAATGAAAATCAAGATATTCTGGAATTACATTACTCATGATTAACGTACGGTGGATATATGCGAGATCTTGCACTGTTTTTTTTTGCTACGTGCACTGCATAACATGCTAGTATATTTCTTCACTTTCTATCCGTGATTTACATGGGATTAATCTTGAAAAGTAACTTTAGCACGAGTATAACACAAGGAGGGGTCGTAATTTGAAGGGAGTGTTCGCGAAAAATGAAAGGGGGTATAGACTTAATGCGATAAAAAAATGCTTTTGATCGCTACCAAAATTGAAATTTGAATTGAAATTTCATAATATTTTGTATTTTTCATGATCTGAGAGTTTCTTTTGAAAACATTTATTCCTGTTTCGAGGATTTTTGACAATGAAGACGACATTTTCAGTGTGAGTCGTTTTTAACAATTTTCTCCTTGTAGACGCAACAGATAGAAGATTAGAAGCGATCAAAAGCGCCTTAAGCCTATACCCCCTTTCATTTTTCGCGAACACTCCCTTTAACACACGTGATATATCAACCTGTTCTGCACAAGCTAATCTTGTTGCAAACCTTTGTCTTTCTTGTTGGAAGGCGGCTTATTTGAGCACAAACATTGTAACGGAACAGTTTTTAAAGGGAGGGACTGGCTAGGATTGTTAGTTGAACTGAGAGTGCAGTGTTAGTGAGAAATATTTTAGGATTCATTCATTTTTCATTCATTTCAGGATACCAATGAGACATTTTTACGGGTTTAATCGTAAAAATGTCTCAATCGACTACTTTACCTCCCCCTTTAATTAGGAGATCATCATATACCCGTTTTCTTGGCATATTTACAGCACGAGTTGACAGTTTGGGTGAGGTTATCTCGAGCGGAAGGTCAGTAAATGAGTCTTAATTAAAGGGACTGGCGTTGGAATTTTAATTGACACTCCATTTAAAAAGAGGGGCATGTCCGATTCAAACCTTAATGTGGAAAATAAAGTCATTATTTGGCCTTTAATGAAATATGAATTTTTAAAAATTATGAATGTTCCATTTGTAATTACAATTTAATTACAGAATAGCAATACTTATTAAAACTTAGACATGCGCTCATGTGAATTTGCTATGCACAAAATAATCTCAATTTTACCTCCTTTTGAGCTTGTCCAACAACACCGGTTTAAGATTCCCTCAACAGCAATATGTTTAGCTTCCTAGCTGTCCCTTGGGACAATTAGGTAAAATAACATCCCACTTTGCAAAGTTTTCGTAAAAAAAAATCACGCCTTTTTATTATAAAAGACAAAAAAATCCAGAAACTTCTCTGTAAAAAATATAATTCAGATTGAAATAAATTTTTAGAAGAAAATAAATAAATCATGAATAATATGGTTTCTTATATATCTAGGTGTTTGACACAAAGTGATGGACTTTGTCAGTTTGGAAGTAAGTTATGGATAAAATAAGTTTATTCATCCTTGTTTTTTCTTATTTCATTCAACTTTATTTGTAACAAATAAGATATTTTAAAATTTTGTAAAATCAAATTTTGTAATATCAAATTTTGTAATATCAACAATCTATGAGATAAATTTATTTGATCATGAACCGTGTAAACCACGAATTTGCTTTCAAAACACGCGAAATAAAGTTTCTGGGATATTAGCTTTGGCGGTAGAGATGTCAACGATTGTGCAACAAAACATTAAATGTTCAATTTTACGTAACGTTATGTCACACTCTGAGAACGTTAATTGGCTTGTTGTGTACATTTACAATAATAGAAAACGTTTTGGGAACTTTTACTTAATGTTATTGTTTTACGTTTTTTATGTAACGTTACTTTATGTCATGCCATTTAAAAAATGTGCAACTTAAAGTTTTAAACGTCATAAACTTCTGATGAACACTAGCGAATGTTGACATCTCTACTTGACTTTCCTAATGCAATACACTTTTCTAAAGATAAAGTTATAATGGTTCCAGAACTAGATTTAATAAATAGTTGAACTACATATACATAGTTCAATCACTTCTCTTGAGCACTGGTTCAAGTTGAAGAGAAGAGTTTAAACTTAGTCAACATAGTTCAACTAATTCTTACTGTTCCCTAAATTTTGTTACCTAAAAGGATAAGATTTTAATGACGGCCATAACATCAATTTAAACCTGATAGTTTGAAGGTTTAGTTAGGTCATCTGCCTTAATTCCGTACAGTCGTCGCTGAAGTCTCATCCTTTGTGGTTTACCCTGTAAAAATTAAATCCACCAAAACTCTCTTTAATCCAGATTTCTTGAGCGGAGGAAGGAACAGCTGTAATGTGCGGCGCTGCGCACAATGTTTCTCTGGTCTAGATTGTACGAGATGTCAAACCTGTGACAGAAATACTTGCGCTGGACGATGTGAAGACTGAAGACAATCGTCGCTGAAGTCTCATCCTTTGTGGTTAACCCTGTAAAAATTAAATCCACCAAAACTCTCTTAAATCCAGATTTATTGGTGGGAGGGTGGAACAGCCGTAATGTGCTGCACACAATGTTTCTCTAATCTCGATTGCTATGGATGTCAAAAATGTAACAAAAATATTTGCTCTGGACAATGTTACTCTTACACTCCCACTCCTGTTCTTTGCTAAATAAAAGAATTTTTGTGTAAAATAAAACTAATCTGTTCTTAACATTTTAATATTTTTTGTTGTTAATAAATTGGTGTTTCAAAATAAACATGGGAATTACCAGCTGAATATGCAAATGTATGTTATCAACACTTCTATGTTACTGTATTTCTAGTAAAACAACTAACTTCATATTTCATATTTCATATTTTTATTCATCTACAAAGCATGAGTGTTGACAGATAACAGTGACACGACAGATGAACTAGTTTATTTAAGGCCCGTCTGAACTCCGGGTAGGTAACTAAATACAGTCCGGATAATTCCTTGGTCGATCGGCCACAAACACACACCACAGAGTAACCCCGTCACTAGAAATCGATAACAAAAAGCTTTATTTCCTAAAAAATAACATAAATTATAGGTCATGGTTACTTGTACAATGTTATAATAAATGTTAATAATAATTTATTTTTCCATGGTTCGGGGAAACTTATTGTTGGTCAGTATTGAAATTCTATTTTTAAACTTCTGAAAAAATTACAGCTGAATATTTTACGAAATTCACTAATGCTTCATATGAAATATTTTGTTTAACTTTAATGATTTCACAATAACAAAAATGGTTGAAGTTCCGTGGTGTCACAAAGAACAAAGAGTATGCGGGCTGAAATAATTTGGTTTGGCCTGTCTCCGAGAGGAAATTTTACGTTGAAGACGACATTATCCAGAGGTCTTAAAGTTAATGGTTAACAATGAGATATTAAAAATAAGCAACCACAATTTACTATGCAGTTTAGACCCGCCTAACCAGGGTTGGTTGTTTTGAGGGTTGGCCCGAAGTTAATTAACGATAATGAATATAATTGGTTACACATATCAAGTTATATTTTAGGATAGGTAAGGAGTTGATTGGAAGCAAGGAGATTGTCAGGTGATCTGTGGCAGGGTGAGATCAGAGGGATTTTAATGTAGAGATAAATTAAAATACAGGGTGTTAAGGATGATAGATACAGAAACAGAAATAAGCTAATAAAGTTTTAGTTATTTTAGTTTTTTATATAAAATTTATTTACATGATATACAACTAGGTTTTTCGCATTTAATCCTCTCATAATTCTCAAAATAAATATTGATTACTCTTTTTTAAATATTTTTGCAGATTTAGTTTCTTTAAGGTCAATTTCAATTTCATTCCACAATTTAGGAAACATTGCGGACGGAAAGCTTTCTAAATTTTTGTATAAAACCCGTTCTAATTTATATGATTTTGTTCTATTCGGTTCAGCTAAAGACTTAAACATATTTTGGAAGGAAGAGGGAAGGTTATCATTAAAGTATCCATGCTAAATGTCAGAACACAAAGTTTGTATGTATCTATAAGATTAAGAACTTTCAGTTTTGAAAATAATGGATTTGAATGTGCCTTGAAAGTTCTCTTTTTAACCGCTATGATTACCTTTTCTTTGCAAAGATCTGATTTTTTGCAGTTTAGCGGTTTTTTAACCCCTCCCCAAGTAACAATTCCATATTCAATATGATGCCTTACAAGAGAGTTATAAACAAGTAGACGAATGTTTAATGGTAAGATATTCTAAATTTGAGACAAAGCAAAGATTGAGCCAGCAATTTTATTCGAGATATGTTCAATTTGAAAATCCCAGTTTGAAAATTCGTCAAGTTTAAGTCCATCAAATTTGAAATATTTGTTCACACAGTCATTACCAATTCTTTCAAGTATCTCATTTCCTATTGATATATTACAACTGTTGGGTTCAAAGTGCATATTTCTATTTCAAAATACTATATACTATATTTTGAAGGCATTTAGTGTCAAACGATTTGCTTGAAACCATTTTGCTGCTTTTTTTAGTTCAGTGTTTGCATCAAGTATTAGGCTCTCAATGTCAGGAGATGACTTTAAAAAACTCTGCAAAGAGGCTGGTAAAAAAAGATGTTGCTAAGGGCAAATACTTTATATAAAGAAGAAACAGCAGAGGCCCTAGAGCACTTCCTTGAGGAACACCGCATGTTATAATTTTTTCTGTTGAAAAAACTCCATTTATACACACATATTGAGTTCTGTTAACCAGATAATTTTTAAACCAGTTTTTGGCTACATTTTTGAAACCATAATGAATTTGTTTTTTAAAGGTATGTCTAAATCACAACAATCAAAAGATTTCTTTAGTCTAGGAATATTCCAAGTGTAAATTCTGGTTTAGATTTATTAAGGGTTTCATAGATTTTATTCATTGAGTGCAAAAGTTGTTGATTTGTGTTATGTTTAGGTCTAAATCCATATTGGTGCTCGTAAAAGATGTTAAACTTATTAAGATATCTGAACATTTTTACTGCAGCTATTTTTCAAGTAGCTTACTCAAAACTGGAAGAATACTTATAGGTCTTTCATTATTAAACTTATCTTTTTCGTCCGCTTTAAAGATGGGAATAATTTTTGCACATTTATACTCGCTAGGAATGTATCCTGTTAAAAGAAAGATTAATTAAACATTTTACTGCTCAATTTTTCCAACATTATTGTCTTCCATTTTTTTCTTCAATAAAAGATTTAAACACTTTTGTGGAACTGGTTTTAGTCTTTATATAAAACCGTTTTACTTAATGTTTTTTAAATCTATTTAAATATTTTTATCGAGAGAATGCTCAACATTTGTACTTTTTATGTCTGCAATTAAACATTTATAAAGTTACAACCATTTAAAAGATGAGACCCACACTCCAATGGATTAACAATAGAAACCTTAAAAGTCAAATTTTCAATTTTTATTAATTATAAGGAAAGAAAACATGTTTTACTTTTTGCTATATTCATTAAGTAAAAAAAAAAACATTTTGTATGTTTATTTGTCTTTTCTCAAGTATTTTACAGAAACCGTAGAACCTTAATCTAAGAAACAATGAGGTAGATGTTGTCTCTTTTCTGTCTTAAAAAGCGCTAAATTTTCAAAATGGCTTACATTGTCTCCATAACATAATTCATAGAGAAACTGCATTTAGAAGTAATCAACATTATATAAAAACTAAACAAACCTCATTAATCCGTTATCAGGAAAAGGTTTGCATAAAGGTTACTGTTGTGAATCGAACATGAAGTCCAGTCTTTGTTTATAGATGGATAGGATGCCTGTCAAATTGCGAGATACGATGCGGGGGGTTTTCCGAAGATTTTCTAAAACGTTAAATATATAACCTGTTCCTAAACCTGACACTCAATGTCAGGTTTAGGAACGTAAGCACGGTTTAGAACTTTAGCCCCCTGGACGAGCTCTCTGAGAAATTAGTGAGATCATCAGATCTCCCTCGTGGGGCCTCAACCAGGCCGGACAATGACCCTGACAGAGAGTTCCCCTATTTCATTGTTATATACAGGCAACAAGAAAGCAACAAATATTAAAGCAGCCCCACCGTCCCCGAACCAACCAGACAGAGAAGCATTCGGTTTCTTTTATTTGAAATCAAACAAGTTTTGGTCTATAATTCAACACTCTTCAAACTTACAGATCTATATATTTTATACTTTTTTATTCAAAATGTATACACCAACAAAAAATTATGTCAGAAAAAAGGGCTGTAAAATTAAGTATGAGGGGTCAGAACCGTTAAATCCACGTGGCCCAGACCACTGCACCACGGTGCTATGGAAACGCCTCAACACGGACACGCCTCAACACGGAATTGGGCCCAAAAAAAACGGAAACCTCCCCAAAATGAATTTTTTTGAGGCGTTTCCTGTTTTTTCAAAAATTATCGGAAATCCCTCAAATCCAATTTTTAGAGGAATTTCCCGTTTTTTTTTATCCGTTTCCTCGAATTTTAGGTCGGATTCCGGTTTATCAGGGTCTTATATTGTTGAGGGATTTCCCAATATTTTCGATCCGTTTCCTCATTTTTTGGGTCCGTTTCCGGTTTTCAAAAAAAGTTTCAAATTCTCAGTTTGTTGATCAGTTTCCTCTTTTTTGGGGTCCGTCTCCTCATTTTTTGGGTCCGTTTCCGGTTTTCAAAAAAAAATTTTAATTCTCAGTTTGTTGATCGGTTTCCTCTTTTTTTGGGTCCGTTTCCTCTTTGTTGGGTTCGTTTCCGATTTTCAGAAAAAGTTGTAAATTCTCAGTTTGTTGATCATTTGGCGCACACATGCACAGAATTGAATGACTCATATCGTTAATTTTACAGTTGTTGAAAGTATAAATTTTTAAAAAAACACAAGAAAAAAAAGATTTGAATTAAACACCAAATCTGCATGCAACAACTGATAAATTCCTTTTTTTCGACGTCAAATCCTTAAAAAAGCACTTTTATCTTGAACATTTTTTTAAAAGGGGGGCAAGCCCCCCCCCCACACCCCAAACCATTACAAAATAATATTTTGCCCCCCCAGCAAAAGTGCTAGTTGCGCCTCTGGAAATTAGAATATAAACAAAGACAATATTTTTTCAAAGTTTTACAGAGTAGCATTTCTAAAGATTAAAAAAGTAACATCCTTTTCCACTTAGAGTAAAACTATTTTTCATTGTTCTTAAAATAAATTCAGTTTTTTTGTAGTTAATGTAAAATGAATGACTATAATGAAGAATATAAAACAAAGTGAAAGCTGAAAGTTAGGAAATAAAGCCATTACTAGGTGGAGTTTGGAAATGCCAGAAATGAGTGGAAAATGCAAATCAAACCCAACTAAAACCAATAATTTGATATACATCCTGAAAATTACCCAAAAAATGAGGAAACAGACCCAAAAAAGAGGAAACCTATCAACAAACTGAGAATTTAAACTTTTTTTGAAAACCCGAAACTGAGTGTATTTGATGAAGTTATAAAGTAAATATATTTTCTAGTTGCTAAAAATCATCTTAGTAAGTGGACACTGCAACATTTGCAGTGTCACATGTTCATTGTAATTTATAAAACCCCTGTTCGTTGTATTCTATATGGAGACGACTGTAGGTACAGTTTTAATTATAGTTTTATATCATAAAACTTTTCTTTGTTGCCCATATCATCTGGCTTTTTTGATGTTTATGTATATAAAGTAGTATTTTCTCTTTTTGTTTGTATGTCTGATCAGAACTCATGAACACCGATTTGCCTAAAGCGTTGAACTGAACTCGGTAGTAGAAACACTAAATTGTTCTTTTTAATAGGTTTTCAATAAGCGGATCAATTAAGATTGCACACAAACTCAAATTTTCTAACCCCTATACCGCAACCTGATCAGATTATTTTATATAGCAGAATTCATAGTTTGAAATATCTTAGGTCATACGATAATATGTTGCAAAGATTTAGAAATTAAAATGCTGAGTTTGTGGCAAATACTTATTGGTTTACTTTGGTTTGACGTGTTTTAACTTATTTACTAACAGATATCTGACTCTGAGGTCAGAAGTGCATCAAAGAAGTAGTTGAACTAGTAATACCGAGTTCAACTTCTTCTAACTATTGAATAAACCCAATCACTGCATTTGGATTTATTCAATAGTTAGAATTTTTTAAAAATTTCAAACCAAAGGCATTTTCTACAAAGAAAGGAATTGAGTTTTAGTCACAAACTCAAACATTCTAGTTCCTATATCTTGCAACCCGATGTCGTTGACCTTAGATATTTCAAACTTTGCTTCATGTCCTGATTCTAAACCTCCAAAAATAGAGGTTGTGGGAATATTTCCCCCAATTCTAAAAAAATTGAAAAAATAGAATTACATTACATTAAATATAAACTAGTGGTGGATTGTTAGTATTTTTTGACGATGAACTAACAACTTTTAGAAATAAAAATGGTAGATTTATTTATAATGTTAAAAAAAATAAAGTAGACATTATGAAATGTGGAAAACGGGCATTTTTAAGTATCTTTCTAATTCGCGCCGATTTTTGACATCCTTTATGTTTGATTATATCTTTTACTCTTTTTAATCTATTTAGTCTTTTCTTTGTAAAATCGTCTTTGCTTTCTTCGATTCTTTTACAAACATAAAATGTATTAGAACTAAAACATTTGTTCTTCTGATAAAAATCTTCAATTAAAATCTGTTTAAAATTCGAAATAAGATTGATATTTGAAAGCTTAGAAAAGTGTCATTTATTTTCATACCATATTTTAGGGAAATTGTGAGGGGGAGCAGTCCCATTTTAATAGATTTTACTCTTGGAATATAAAAATCATTTCTGTTTCTAAGATTTGTGCTTTAGATATTTTTTGATAATGTGAAATCTTTTTTAAATGTTGGGGGTAATTGGTCCAATTTTTTATTTTTTTTATAAATGGGAATAGTTCAGCTAGACATTTTCCAACAATTAGGGAATACCCCTGTCTCAAGGCTTAAATTATAAATGTAAGATAAACCATTATTTAAACCTTGACAAGTCTCGATCTAGAAGATTTAACCGAATGAAGAAAACATAAAGAGACAAAATTTGCCTAATTTTACGGATAACAACAAGAAGGCATAAAAAGAAAGGTTTTTTGGTAACTAATAATTTGGTAACTAACATTTTGGTAACTAACAATTTGGTAATCTGATAATTTGGTAACCTGACAATATGGTAACCGGCAATTTGGTAACGAACAATTTGTATAATTGAAACATATATTTCACAATAATTGTTTGTATATTTATTTGCTGAATAAAAAGAGAAAGTAAGTCAATATGCAGGATTTCCTAAAAGTTTAGCATGCCAAATCCGTGAAAACTGTTTGTAAACTCGGCCCCCTAGCCTGTCCTAACCTACCTAACCCCACATACCGGATATCATTGTATTAGTTTTGATAAAAAAGGCCGCAGCGCTCGGCACCCTAGCCTCTCCTAGTTCCAGCGCTCGGCCCAGAAATGGTCTTAACCTAACCTAACTCCACATTTCGACTAACAATTTATGATTAGTTTGATGAATGGGGCACTCGACCCAGATATTGTTTTAACCTAACATAACCCCACCAATCGGATATCATTGTGTTTGTTTTGATAAACATGGCCGCAGTGCTCGGCCCCGTAGCCTGTCCTAGCCGCAGCGCTCGGCCAAGAAATCGTCTTAACCTAACCTAACCAAATTGTCAGATTACCAAACTGTCTAGGAACCAAATTGTTAGCTACCAAATTGTTAGTTACCAAATTGTCAAGTTAGCAAATTGTTTTTACCAAATTGTCATGTTACCTAATTGTTAGTTATCAAATTGCGAGGTTACCAAATTATTAGTTCCCAATTTGTCAGTTACCAAAATGTTAGTTACCAAATTATTAGTTACCAAAACTGCGCCCGACAAATATTTTCTAATAATTCTTTCGATTTGTAAGTCGAAACATTTGTATGAGATAGCGCCATGCTCTTATGATTTATAATATTTTACTTTGGTCAATTATTTTCTCCTCTATATATATATATATAGAGTAGTAATCTCGTTTTGATTATTGTATGTTCGATCCTAACTCTTAGATCCCTGGACCGATTTGCCTCAAATTTCGATTGAGAGAACTCGGGGCACCACAGGAATGTTCTTAGCTTGGTTTTACATTTTAGATTAAGTGGGTCGACTTTTAACGGGAAAATTAGCTAAAATCAAGAATTTCGATCCAGTGCGGATAAACGGCGGGAGTAACTACGAGTAACCTGGGCAGCGGCGGGTTCCCAAGCTGGTATTTAAAAAATCAGAAAAAAAATTTGAAAAAAAAGATAAATTATTGTAATTAAATCGGGGAAGGTATTGGATAACATATGGTATTATTATGTTAAATACGAGGCTCCTTTCTTTGCTTACCGAGAGTCTTCCAGTTATAACTGAACCAAAACACAGGTATAAGCTCACAACTGCTTATCTTAACAAAAATCTGTGTTTTCAACAAAATATGAATTGTGAATGATTTGGCCTAAAATGTGCTTTGCCAAGTTCATCGATTAAACAAAAATGATTCGAGTTTATTTTATTTAAAAATCGATCTTCTTTGAAAACATATGTTGTCAGCTTATCTTTATTATTCTTAAACTCTATTTTAATTAATAGTTAGTTAATAGTATAATCCTAGGTTCAAGCTTCAGATTTCTATCTTATAAAACGGACAGTTATATTTTTTTATGCAATTCTGATACAATTTTTTGATGCAAGAGAAATATGAAGAACAACATATGTTCAGAAACTTAACAGAACGCGAATCTCTTATCGGGCACTAAAAAGAGGGATTACAACACTATTTTTGATTTTAAAGGATATATACAAACGTAGTTTAAAGCAAACCCTCATTAATAGATTGGTGTGTATGATTCACAATGGTACCCTTAAAGAATTCATCTAAGCCCGCAATTTAAAAACTTCGGCTCGAGTCGTAATTCCTTAAACCCGACTTTCAGACCCAATCTTCGACTCGACTTAAGGAGTTAGGCACAATGAAAATAAAACCAACCTTGGTTGGTTTTAGTGGAGAATAAGCTCAATCTTGCTTTTTGTTCTCATAAAAACCCGGAATGCGCCAATTAATACCATGAAAATTCGCCAAATAGAAATATTTAACCAGATTTTCAAACTCAACTCTGAGGAAAATAAGATGCAGCTTGAATCCGAAAGCTCAAGCCGTAAATAAGGCCCAACGGCAGCTTAGACCCGAGCCATATTTTCCCGAAATTTTTAAATCATGGGCTCTGATTCAGCATGAATCAGATTTTCATATTTTGTTAATGAAAACTGCTTTTTGTAATTTTTAGTTTCTATACAAAAATGATTTGAGCAATCAGCATTTCCATGGTTTAGACACAATCTGGAGAAATTTTTAGAATCTCATTTAAATTATGAAATCAAAAAATCCCTTATATTAAACTGAAAATCGCTCATTTTGCAAGAAAAGTTAGGTGACTGTCAAAAAAGTGATTTTTTCTTGAATTTATAGTGTAGCATAAAAAAAATAATTGATTCTATTAAGAAGTCTAGGGTATTGATTGTTGTGAATCGGGCTTTGCATGAAGGGTCACTTGAAATTACTCTTAAAGAATTATATTTTGTAGGGGCGTATTCAGGAATTTGTCCAAGCGGAGGGGCTTACAATTTTTCCTTTCCGTAGGGTTCAGCACCCTTTGGGGCCTGCAAACCCCTTGGATATCCATAGATTTCACTGGTCCAAGGAGGACTAAGTCCCCAGTCCCTCCCCCCCCCCTCCCGCTGAATACGCCTCTATGTTTACAATTTTCATTTTGACCCATGAAAGTGAAAAGTTTAACTCATTTAAAAGTTTTATTCTCAGATTGATTTGAAATACATAATTTTTTAAAAAGGAACTTCAAAATTTACAACCTGATATTTCAAACTATAAATTCTGAATGAGCAAAATAGAAAAGTTTTAGATTCCAGGTTGCAAAGATAAAGGGTTTAGAAAAGTTTGTGGGGAGTAATGACTGAGTTCCTTGTTATAGATGGGTGTAGCTTGGTTATTCCTGGGCCTTTGTATTTGGTCCAAACAGTCCTACGGAGCTTCAGTTCTTGACTTAGCAGAGCTCGGTAAGTTTTTTTTTATCCATTAAAGGTTGGGGTTAGGGGGGACATGTCTAACCTTTGAGGTGGCGTCGTTGCCCACCCTTTTGGAAATCTTTAGGTTTTTGACAAGAAGAAACAAGAAAAGAAGTTCGAAAGCATTTTTTGAAATTACAAACATTCATTTCGATATTTTAAACAGAATGTTGGGATATATCACTATTTTACATATCCCTATCGTTCTGTTGGTAATTTGGAAATGCTGTCGGTGAGATCAATGAAGAAAAAAATGATAGGTTTGGTAAATTAAGAATCTGGGTATTAGATACAATTTACAAAAACTAAAAATTAAGTCGTAAAAATGAAAGAAAATGTTATTTTAAATCAGTTAGGCTTTAAGATTTTGATATACAGGGTTACCCACAAAGCATGAGACTTCAGAGACGACTGTACAGAATTGATGCTGTCTGTTTCCCTACATTCACATTTCCCTAGCTGGAACTGTTTACTTGTTTCTTTCTTTGGCAAATCATTAAATATGCAATTAAAAGAGTTTCAGGTCGTCTTTGCAGTCTTATTCTTCGTTTATCAAATTATAGAACATAAGCCGTTTCTCATTCTCTCTTTTTTATTAACAGAAAACTGGGTACTCTTTGTCCTCTCCTTTATTTCTTTTAGTTATGAAATTGACAAGAAATAAATCGTTCATAACAATTTGTATGATACAAAATTCAAAATTCTTTTCGCTGTTTCAAAAAGAAAAAATGAAGACGACAATCATTCAATTATTTATTCTTTTGATTTTTCTAGTTTCTGAGTATGAAGATGAGATATTGGGCCGAGCAGTGGGATTCACTCACCAGGATCCAGAACCACAGGTACAGGTACAGGTACAGGTACAGGTACTCCTGTTAATTCTTCAAGGGTTGGTTCGCCTTTTTTCTTGGTTTGCAAGATATTTAAAGTCCAATCTGTTGGATGTGTTCATTAAAGTTAATTTTAAATAAAAAAATAAATATTGTGTGTTTAAAACTTGTAAAGATCCATAATGATCTGAAGGAAACGGAAATATTTTCAACTCACGCAGTGAGATTTCAAGTAAAACCAGTATGATTGTTTTGACACAAATTATCATAGGACTCAGACTCAAATATGAGGGTAAAAGATTGGCTTTAGTGTTTCATATTTTCAAAAATTGGAGAATTATTTTGAAATAGGTAAACCATTTCTGTAAGACAACAAACTTTAGAACAAGGAGCATGAGGCGTACACAGGGGGGGGGGGGGCTATGCAAAATTTTGANCCCTCCGGGACAAATTTCGCTGTACGCCTCTGACAAGGTGGGAAATCAAACTAATCGAGCCAATGCTTAGTTTGGTCACAGAGTTGAAAATGAAATTTATAAATGTCGTCTTTATCTTTAAATGCTTGTTGTTTAATGAATGAAGAATGGAGGAGAGGTTGGACATCCGGAGGAAGTACATAACTGGGATACTCAGCTAGAACTAGGACAGGTGGCGGGGGTCACAACGGATTTAAGTAAGTTGACCATCATATAGTGGTCCCCGATATAAGATGGAACGCAACGACGAACCTTAAAACTAAATTAGGGAATATTTATCCCTGCGTTAAAAAAATATTTTGAATGCAAAATATGATGATTTAGATGCATTTAAAGTCGTCTACCATAGTTAATATTTTCACATCTTACAATTAAACTTTTTCCAGATAATTCTGATTTTTAAATGGTACCTTACGACTTATTTCAGATAATTTTTGATTAATTTGGTTAATAGCTTTTCTTTGGACTTAGCCAGAAGTTTTTAATGGAGTTTTTAACGGTTTCAACATATTCAAGATACGTTTAGCTAATTTTGTTAATGTGTTTTAGCTCAACTTTCCAAATGATTTTTAATGAATTTTTAAACATCTTTTTGATACTTTTTTTTAATTATTAGTTTTTAATATCTAAACATATTTTAGTTAAACTTTCCCAGACTTCAGAGGAATTTAAAGAATGGTTTCAAATTATTTCAGATACTTCTAAATTAATTTGGTCATTGCTTAAAAACAACTTATTCAAGAGGATTTTTTTTGTCGGAATTCAAACGTTTCAACAAAATTTAGTTCAGGGAAGTTTTAATCGTTTTTCATGTAATATCAGACAATTTTTTTAATTTTATTTTTTTTATTTGTTTTAATCCAGATTCTTTTCTTAGTTTTTAAATGGTTTCGACTTATTTCAAATATTTTTGGATTTTGGATTTTAACTGAACTAATTCCAGATGACGACCCTGTAGTATTCCACCGAGGTCCAGTAGTTTGGGACATGAACTCCTTCACCCCGGACAACAAGCTGTCCGGCCAGGACCAGCCGCCTATACCTGTAGATACCATCCTTACTATAGACCAGTTCACTGGGAAGGTAATATTCAAACATTATAAATCTTTATTAATTTTAGGATAGTTATAAAAGGGACTGGAAAAAGATTTATATTGACTGAATATTTTGAAATTTTGAATTTTTGATGAGCCAGCTGTGAGCCATGATAAGCCGGGAGCTGCCGACCATAGTAGTGTTGATTGGGATGCACTGTTCGACTGAGTCCTTAAAGCTATTTACTTTTAGTAATAGTATTTATTCAAACATTTATTTATTTTTAAATTTCAATTTTTGAAATTATTATTTATTCTTTATTTTTTGGTTGACGGTCTTTCCAAGCAATTTGGGGATACATGTAAACAGGCCAGAACTTCTTTGTAGAATTCTGCAGCCTTTGCAGTTTTTTTAACTTAGTTTGATTTAGTTTTGTCATTTCCCAACAAAAAACACAACATTTTGGATAATTTATTTCTAGTTAATTGTTTCTATTTTTATATTTATAATTGACTTTCTATCGAATTATTGAGAAAAGAAACTTAATCTTTTTTACATACCAGGGGAGGGGGGGGGGGGATTATCCCCCAATGCATTGTTCATATATTTTTCTAAAATCATATTAAGAAACATTTTATTATTTTTTTTTCTGTCGACCATTGTTAAAAATAGATTTTCTGTGTGAAATAAAATCAAAATATAAATATTTTATCTCCTTTTAATTATTAATTAATTTTCTAAATTATTATTTAGGAAACCAAGGTAACAAAACAAAGGAATTGAGTCTTAAACTAAAATTTTCTAGTCCCTATATCTGTGCAACCTGTTGGTTTGATATTTCAAAATAATAATATTTCAATAACAAAATCATAGTTTGAAATATCTAAGGTCTACGAAATTGTGTTACAGAGGCAGAGATTAGAAAATCTGAGTTTGTGGCAAACACTCAATTCTCTATTTTTTTGTAAAATAGCCGGTTAATAATATTTTATTCATTCCCCTGTTTAGGTGAAGAGTGGAAAGGGAGCAAATCTGTTCTATATGCCTCATGGTATATATATTGATCAAGACAGGAATACCTGGGTCACAGATGTTGGTCTTCATCAGGTATAAGATTTAGCAGGATAACACTTTAATATTACAACACTACAATATTAGAAGATTTAGCAGGATAACACTTTAATATTACAACACTACAATATTAGAAGATTTAGCAGGATAACACTTTAAAGGGACTGTAAGCGTTATTTTCAAGTATCCTCTTTGCAAAGATGGTGTAACCCTTAAAAGTTTGAATTAGATATTAGTGTTTATTTTTATAATTTTGAAAACTGATTATTTTCAGTAACGGATTTTCTACAAAAATTACTTGCGCATTTCTACTGTAGGAAAACATATCGGTGTTAAAATTAATTCGAAATATAAGGAAGACGATTTTTCCGACTCAAATGCCCCAGCCTTTTCTCTAGATGTATGTGTACTCAAATCCATTTCCTCCTCATGTAGTGCCCACATGTCGAATCTCCGCTCATCCCAGCTCCCTCCCGGTATTCAGTCATGTTAGGACAGTTGAACTAGTAACAGCTCCGACACAGGGAGCCTCTAAATAAATGTTAGAAATATCCATTTTAGATCTCTTTATTTTATTATAGTGACTTTTCAAGTCAACAATCGGATATACCAAAATTAAACACTTTTAAACCTGGAAACTACAATATTATCCACATTATTGATCAGATTAAGGTCTCAAGGGCATTGTTGTGAATTGGGTATTCCCAATGTTTGCATGATGGGTCACTTGAAATTACGCTTACGGTCCCCTTAGAATATGCGATATGGATAAATGTATCTTTTCCATTCAAAGTCTTTAATTGAAATGAATACTTAGAGAATTTGTAAATAAAGAAACAAGTTGCCCAGCTGAACAATTTCTGTACAGTCGTCCGTCAAGTAGAATCCTTTTTGGCTAACCCTGTATCTCCAGTTTAAATGATTTGAGTATTTATCACAGATGTTTCGTGGATTTTATGAAAATCTCAAATATAATGTAAAAAATCAATAAAAGGAAAAATAATCTTGTTTGTAACTATACTTTGCATGCCTTTTTTCTTATTATGTTTTCAGCGTGCGTTATTCATGAATTTAAGGAAAAACTACTAAAAATCAAAGTTTCATCTTTCATTTTTGTTTGAATATTTAGGTGATGATGTTTCCTCCAGATTCTGATGTTCCATCTTTAGTCCTTGGTAAATATAATTTTATAATGTCCATCTGTTGTTATTATAAAAGTACATTAATTATTTATAACATTTATCATTTATATTCGCAGATTTTGCAGAAATGTTTTCTTTATCGAGAAAGTTCAAGCCTAAAGAAGGCGAGAACCTTCGAGATACAGAGAAAATTTGAGTTCAAAAACTTTATAACACGTCGTGCTAAAATAAAAGTGTTATAGGTAATTCTATGAAATGTTTATGTACTTGTCTTAATGCATTGGTGTTGTCGGTGTTGCACATAAATCTGCATCCTACTTTATCCAAGCGTAATGTCGTCTTCCTACCATTCACCTTTGTATCGGGTCAGTTTATAAACCCAAGAATGTATTCCAGCATAGCTCCGTCTCAGACAGAGAAAACATACCATCCGTATTGAATAGTAAAACGTTTTAACAGTGAATACTATAATTATACAATCCATAGCAATTCTACTCAAACAAGTGGGGTTTTTATTTCAGAAGTAATAACTAACTGACCCGAGCTGAAAACTTTAGAATGAGATACTTAATCTGAGTATCCAATAGACACAGTTTTTATTTTCTTCTTAAAATGTTCTTTTTTTGGATACAGTAGAGAAAAATCAAAAACCGGGTTTTCTAAATAAGAGAGTTCCTACCGTTTCTGTATATAATCTTAAATGGCGCGCAAAATTTCAAATTTATCGGCATCATATACGCGATTTTATGCACTTTTCAGGATACAAGTACAAGATTGGGTTAGTCTCGATATTAAGAAAAAGAGAGGATCACGCATTAATCTCGATATCCACCATTCTAAAGTTTTCAGCTCAGAGCAGGGAACTTTTGAATGGTGGATATCAGAATTAATGCTTGATCCACTCTTTTTCTTAATTTCCAGATTAAATAATGCTTGTTCTCTTCTTTAAATAAATCTCCAGATTAATTTACCGATCGGGATTAAGGATATTCCATTCTAAAGTTTTCAGCTCAGATCTCCTTTCTCTGAGATAAAATCACTTCTTGATCAACTCCAGACACATTTAAATAGTAAGTTACTAAATCCTATTAACATTATTAGACAATTCTATCATAATTACTTATTATTACAATAACTTTATTTTGAAGGTTTGAAAAATATACATATTTGCAACTTTGTGTTTGTGTAGTTTCTACGAAGACATCACTAGTGTCAACAATTGGTTATTTCTAGATATAATAAGTTTTCTAACAAATCAGTTATAAAAATCTTAAGTTAATTTTATTTTTGTTTAAATTAAAAAAAAATATTCCAGAAAAATCCTACATTTTTTGGAGAAAATCTAGCAACGAATCGAAACTTAATAGCACGGTGCTATACTATAGAGCTAATTTTACATAATAGGACGATGATTACTTAATAGCACGCTATAGAGCTAATTTTACATAATAGGACGATGATTACTTAATAGCACGCGGTGCTATACTATAGAGCTAATTTTACATAATAGCACGATGATTACTTAATAGCACGGTGCTATACTATAGAACTAATTTTACATAATAGGACGATGATTGCTTAATAGCACGGTGCTATAACATTGAGCTAATTTAACTTTATAGCACGATGATTACTTAATAGCACGGTGCTATACTATAGAGCTAATTTAACATAATAGGACGATGATTACTTAATAGCACGGTGCTATAATATTGAGCTAATTTAACTTTATAGCACGATGACTACTTAATAGCACGGTGCTATAATGTTGAGCTAATTTTACATTATTGCACGATGATTACTTAATAGCACGGTGCTATAAAATAGAGCTAATTTTACATTATAGCACAATGATTACTTAATAGCACGGTGCTATAATATAGAACTAATTTAACATTATAGCACGATGATTACTTAATAGCACGGTGCTATAATATTGAGCTAATTTTACATTATTGCACGATGATTACTTAATAGCACGGTGCTATAATATTGAGCTAATTTAACTTTATAGCACGATGATAACTTAATAGCACGTTGCTATAATATTGAGCTAATTTTACATTATTGCACGATGATTACTTAATAGCACGGTGTTATACTATAGAGCTAATTTAACATTATAGCACGATGATTACTTAATAGCAGGGTGCTATAATATTGAGCTAATTTAACATTATAGCACGATGATTACTTAATAGCACGGTGCTATAATATTGAGCTAATTTAACATTATAGCACTATGATTACTTAATAGCAGGGTGCTATAAAATAGAGCTAATTTTACATTATAGCACAATGATTACTTAATAGAACGGTGCTATAATATTGAGCTAATTTAACATTATAGCACGATGATAACTTAATAGCACGGTGCTATAAAATAGAGCTAATTTAACATTATAGCACGATGATTACTTAATAGCAGGGTGCTATAAAATAGAGCTAATTTTACATTATAGGACGATGATTACTTAATAGCACGCGGTGCTATACTATAGAGCTAATTTTACATAATAGCACGATGATTACTTAATAGCACGGTGCTATACTATAGAGCTAATTTAACATTATAGCACGATGATTACTTAATAGCACGGTGCTATAAAATAGAGCTAATTTAACATTATAGCACGATGATTACTTTATAGCACGTCAAATATAAATTTCAGCATGAAGTGAGCATTATGAATGATTCACAACAGTTTCATACAAATCACTAAGCGTTCGGGGCGCTTCGTGCCTCTCTTTCTTGTAATAATTTTTATCTTTTTCATGATAATTTAATTGCTTCGTGCCTCTCTTTCTTCTAATAATTTTATCTTTTTCATGATACTTTAATTGCTTCGTGCCTCTCTTTCTTCTAATAATTTTATCTTTTTCATGACACTTTAATTGCTTCGTGCCTCTCTTTCTTCTAATAATTTTATCTTTTTCTTGATACTTTAATTGCTTCGTGCCTCTCTTTCTTCTAATAATTTATCTTTTTCATGATACTTTAAAAGCTTCGTGCCTCTCTTTCTTCTAATAATTTTATCTTTTTCATAATACTTTAATTGCTTCGTGCCTCTCTTTCTTCTAATAATTTTATCTTTTTCAAAGCTTCGTGCCTCTCTTTCTTCTAATAATTTTATCTTTTTCATAATACTTTAACTGCTTCGTGCCTCTCTTTCTTCTAATAATTTTATCTTTTTCTTGATACTTTAATTGCTTCGTGTCTCTCTTTCTTGTAATAATTTAATCTTTTTCATGATACTTTCATTGCTTTGTGCCTTTCTTTCTTGTACTAATTTTTACTTTTTCATAATACTTTAATTGCTTTATGCGTCTCTTTCTTGAAATAATTTTATCTTTTTCATGATACTGTAATTGCTTCGTGTCTCTCTTTCTTGTAATAATTTTATTTTAACTTGTTCATGTTAATTCAGTTGCTTCGTGCCTCTCCTTCTTGTAATAATTTTACCTTTTTCATGATGCTTTAATTGCTTCGTGCCACTCTGGGCCATAGTACCTGCCCAGTTTGTACCGGCCTGCAAGATAACAGCGTGTACTGACCCAATCCTATGGTACAGTACGTCGCCCTAACCAGACTAACATACGACAGGGGTCAATTTTCTTGGCATAGTCCCGTCGGAGGGCTAACTATGACAACTCCCATGGCGCGTTCAGACTTTTTACAGAGCCCGGCCTAATTCTAGGCCGCCTATTTGACCAACCCCACTGGCTTAGCCCACCGGGGTGCCTCTCTTTCTTGTAATAATTTTAACTTTTTCACGATACTTTCATTGCTTCGTGCCTCTTTTTCTTGTAATAATTTAATCTTTTCCATGATACTTTAATTGCTTCGTACCTATCTTTCTTTAATAATTTTATCTTTTTTATGATAGTTTAATTCCAACCAGTTTTCCTTATATTCATAATACAAAAATGTAAAATATTGAAAATTGGTTTATTGGGGAATTACAAAAATTAAAATTTAAAATTTAAAATATGTATATATATGTATATATGAAAGGCACTTGAATAAATTGTAATTGTATCAAATAAATTACATTTTATTTATTTGGGATTATTTCAATGCATGGTTTTAAAAAAATCTGACTAATAATTTGTTAAAAGGCATATGAACAGTTTTTGCAATTTTAAGTGACCATATTCATTTGATGGAAGTACTTGCACAATTACAAACGGTTAACTCCAAAAAATGTATGAAAAATCTATAATCTATGTGCTTTCCCAGCTGAATATAGATAAAAGACTTTGGGATCAGTGTGTATGATACTGATCACTTATTCTGTTGAATTAAACGCGTTGGGTCAACACATACTGGGTACACTAGACGGGTTGTTACGGTAAAGACTAGTCCGGCATCGAATCATGGAGTCCACGGGAAGGATATTGGGGTAGAATTTATTTCTTTTCTTTGAGGAAAAACCCAATTATTGTTTTTAGAGACAAAAATAATAATATCTCATTCATTCTTGATCAAAAAAAGGTTTTAAGAGATCTATTGTGAACCGAATATGCTATTATTTTAATAAAGGGTCACTTAGAATTACGTTAACAGTCCTTTTAATGTTTAGGTGAGAGGTTTGTCCCTGGGTCGGATAAACAACATTTCTGTAAACCTGCCGCCGTTGCAGTCTCTAAATCTGGAAACGTTTATGTGGCAGATGGGTAAGTTAATAGCAAGGTTGTTTATTACGGTTAGATACTCTGGATGCGTTCCAATTTTCGTGAAATGTCGTTTTCATAGCAATAGACACCATAAATCCTCATATGACGTAACTTCTTATTGGCGGAAGATGAAGTGATAACGTTGTTAAAGAAAGAGGGTCAGTAACTGTCACTTTTCATCTTCCGCCAATATGCAGGTACGTGACTACGTCATATGCGGATTTTTAGAGTCCATTGACATGAGGACGAAATTTTCATACAGAATTCTTATTGTGAAAATACTGTTTCAAAGCACAATGATATGACAAATTATTCTAAAAGATAGAGTCATTGCCAAAAATTCAAATTTTCCTACCCCCCATATCTTTGCAGCAAAATGGCTTAAACCTTTCAAAATTAGATAATTTGTTCAAACAGAATTTATAGTTTGAAAATCTAAAATCTACAACATTTGGTTTCAAGGATATAAGGATTAAAAAACCTGAGTTTATGGTAAAGACTTAAATCCTTTTCAACCCTCAAGATAATTTGAAATTTTTTTTATGTTCTCCAATATTTCAATATAATATTATTATATATTTGTATTTGATTTCAAAGGAAGATTTATAATTATATATTGTTTAGATATTGTAATCAGAGAATAGTTGTGTTTGATATCAAAGGAAGATAACTAATTATATATTGTTTAGATATTGTAATCAGAGAATAGTTGTGTTTGATATCAAAGGAAGATTTATGATTATATATTGTTTAGATATTGTAATCAGAGAATAGTTATCAAAGGAAGATATATAATTATATATGGTTTAGATATTGTAATCAGAGAATAGTTGTGTTTGATATCAAAGGAAGATATCTAACTGAGATTAAGGGGGACTGGACAATCGTTCACAGCATTGTTCTATTTGAGGAAGAGGTAAAATATTTTTTTATAAATCTGCCATGTTGTCACTGTAAACTAGATCTGCCATGCTGTCACTGTGAACTAGATCTGCCATGTTGTCACTGTGAACTAGATCTGCCATATTGTCACTGTGAACTAGATCTGTCATGTTGTCACTGTTAACTAGATCTGCCATGTTGTCACTGTGAACTAGATCTGCCATGTTGTCACTGTGAACTAGATCTGCCATGTTGTCACTGTAAACTAGATCTGCCATGTAGTCACTGTGAACTAAATCTGCCATGTAGTCACTGTTAACTAGATCTGCCATGTTGTCACTGTGAACTAGATCTGCCATGTTGTCACTGTGAACTAGTTCTGCCATGTTGTCACTGTGAACTAAATCTGCCATGTTGTCACTGTGAACTAGACAGAAGGAAAATAATGTTGTCACTGTGAACTAGACAGAAGGAAAATAATGTTGTCACTGTGAACTAGATCTGCCATGTTGTCACTGTGAAGTAGATCTGCGATGTTGTCAATGTGAACTATATCTGCCATTTTGTCACTGTGAACTAGATCTGCCATGTTGTCACTGTGAACTAGATCTGCCATGTTGTCACTGTGAACTAGATCTGTCATGTTGTCACTGTGAACTAGACAGAAGGAAAATAATGTTGTCACTGTGAACTAGACAGAAGGAAAAGGTAAAATTCTTGCAAGTAAGGACTTAAGAGTAACGGAGAAATACCTTCTTTCACCCTTTAGTTGATCTTACAGGGGGGGGGGGGAATTACATAAAATGAGAAAAATTATCCAAGCAAATTCACTATTTTGCTTAAATTTCGTGAAATTTTAAATTAGCTATTTATAAGGTTGCAATGAGATCCATAACTGTTCTCTTTAAAGTAATATATTACATTCCTACACTAAGGTTATAACCACAGACTACACAGACTGCTTATCTCCTTTCACAGGGTGGGATACGACTACGTAGGCCTAAGTTGACGTTTTTACGATAGGTTTTTAGAGTGCCGTCTCTCGGCACTTGTTGCATATACTACCCATTCAGGGGAAAAGTTTTACAAATTTTAAAGAAATTCTCAATTTTAAATATGATACAGAACATTTATGAATTCAGTCTTTTTTTTTTTATAGATTTTGTGTTTCTAATCCAAAGAATCCTTAAATATCCCTGAATACAGATGTTTGCTGATTGGTCGTGTACAGTACTTCTGAACAATAGAACATGCTGTAGAAAATATCGCATATTTTAGCTGATAATCGATCTCTGTAACTCTTTTATCTCGGGTTATAACTAATTCATCGAAAATAGCAACTCCTTTTCGCACCAGCAATAAATTATATAATAGCAACATACATAAAAGAAAAAAAAATTAAAAAGTCATAACACTTAGTGATTAGATTAGCCAATAAAAACAGGATACAGTTTGTATAGCGGACAGGGAGGATAATAATATTATATGTTAGGATACAGTTTGTATAGCGGACAGGGAGGATAATAATATTATACATATGTTAGGCTACAGTTTGTATAGCGGACAGGGAGGATAATAATATTATATGTTAGGATACAGTTTGTATAGCGGACAGGGAGGATAATAATATTATATGTTAGGATACAGTTTGTATAGCGGACAGGGAAAATAATAATATTATATGTTAGGATACAGTTTGTATAGCGGACAGGGAGGATAATATTATTTTATGTTAGGATACAGTTTGTATAGCGGACAGGGATAATAATAATATTATATGTTAGGATACAGTTTGTATAGCGGACAGGGAGGATAATATTATTATATGTTAGGATACAGTTTGTATAGCGGACAGGGAGGATGATAATATTATATGTTAGAATACAGTTTGTGTAGTGGACAGTGAGGATAATAATATTATATGTTAGGATACAGTTTGTGTAGCGGACAGGGAAGGGGAGAAGATATCTTGTGTTGGAGCAGGGCTAAACCATCCTCAGTTTATGGGAGCTAGAATACTGGATATACCAAACCTAGGACGGGTTTATGGAATAGGTAAGCGACTTTCTTTAAAAGAAGTGGTTGTAAAAAACTACATAATTACATTTTAAATACAGCGTGTTTCAATAAAATGGGAAGTGAGAGAGGACTTGAATAACGTCTTCAATTTCCGATCATTGATAAATGACATGCATGAAGTGTATCAAAAAAAGACTGAAAGTCTAACGATCTTTGTATCTTAAAATTGACGGAAAAATTAAACATTTGAACAGTTTTGTTGAGTTTTAATAAACTGGAATCTGGACAAATTTCCCAATATCTCCGTCAATTTTGAAGGTAAATAAAATTAGAAAGAAATCCTTAGACTGGTAGTTTTCGATGTTAACTGTTTTAACTGTGATACAACGGTGGTTCATGGCGATGTAATGAAGACGACTTTTTATTTAAGTTTTAATTGTTAACAAGCTTTTCTTTGAATTCCATGTTTACAAGCAATTAAAAAGAAGCTTTTAATTGACAGCTTCTCTCTCTTTCCTTGTTTTTGTGTATCCATGCTATTTAAAAGCTTAATATGTAAATCAAAATTAAACTCGAAAGTCGTCTTCATTTTATATATAAAATCGCCTACCACTGTATTACAAGATTATTTTTTCGAAATAATCCCGCGTGGAACAAAGACGATACAGAAGTAGTCTATTAAACTCTCATGTCTATTGGGACACCCTGTAGATCAATGCAATTATAAAACTACTGCTTTGGCCTTTTCACTCAACATTGAGCATATTCCTTAGAAACTTAAAGTAAATGTTGTGGATTGTAAGAATCTGTACGCAACTTGGTTTATAAATACAAAAATTAGTTTTCTTTGCATTTATTAAATATAAACATTATAAAGAAAATACACCCCTAACAAAAACGACATGTTAAAATGACTGAATTATTTACAAATGAAGAACCTTAACGAAACATAAGTTATCGTTTGAAACGTAATTAGTGTTGTCACCCCAACCTTTTTCGCTACGTAATCTTTCAAAAATGTATGAATCGAATATAATTTTAGCTGGGCGTGGGACTGCGCTGGTAGGTGTGACCGGTCAAGGGTCTACTCCACCTCATGGTATTACCATAGATCTAGCAGATGAGGGGAGAGTTGTCGATACTTGGGGATCAGGGACATTCATTCAATCAATTATCTTATTATCCATTCATTTATAAGTTCAAGGACCAGAGTATCGTTAATCTAACATGCTTAATATCTTGATATCAAACTATATGGGCACTTTTAAATTTGAGAATAAAAGATTGATATCTCAATATACGCCCCAAGGGAATAAAGAGGAAAACAAATAATTCGTATCTAAAGATGGAGCAATGCTTAATCTCAAGATTTGATCGTTAAAATCAGATCATGTCCTGGGGGCAAACCATATTCCACACGAAGTTCCTACCTAGCTCCAGTTGTTCTAGAGAAGCTGTCCACACAGTTAAACTTAAATCTTAGCTTTTAATTAAGTCTGGTTAGGGCACATTATTACCACTGTATAAAATAGAAAGTATGTTTCTTCTTTGTATGAATAATGGTAATGTTAATTGAATTGGGTAATGTGAGTAGTTCCAATTATTGATTCTTATTAATTACCATTAGTTCGAGTTGTAGGTGTGACGTAAGTAATCTAATTCAGTTCTTAACCACTAAAATTTAAACCATTTTAACACAAAGACATAAAAAAACAATTTTAGGACACATGCTGATATTTTCCAATGTATTATTATGCTGATATTTTCCAATATATTATTATGCTGATATTTTCCAATGTATTATTATGAGTTAAGACTTAAAAGTTGAATATTTTGATAATTTGAAATGAACATGGCAACTTGAATTACAAAACCCCCATTTAGAAATAGGCTTTAATAATTTTCAATATTTAAAGACGACATCATTGTAGAGAATTGGTATACCTTTTTCAGGAGAAAAATAAATTTACTAAACGTGAAAATTATTGAACAATTTTGAATGAATGATTTGTTGAATAGAGCTGCAGAACCCGCATCTAATGGCGGTGTCCAGGGAGGGGGACACCATCTACGTCACCGAGATCGGTCCCAACAGAGTCAGAAAGTTCGACGTTGTCGCTCCTCAAGACAACATCTTCAACCAAGAAATGTAATAAAAAAATAAAAACTTCAGAATTATCTTTGATTAAAAAGTTGATAATTTGAGTAATACTCCAGGGGATTATTATCAAGAAAAATCGGGTTTCAAGTTAATTGACTTATTAACGTATAAGTTACAAGCATTAGAGATACATCTTAGTCTGAAAATAATGATATTAACCTGTAATTTATCGTTATTTAAATATATTAAAATAAATAGTATTTACGGTTTATTTGTGTAATTTATGAAACAAGGGCATAGTGATATTTTTGAAAAAAACCGTAATGCAAGGACGAATGTCGTATATTTGGTGACATTTTCCCGAGTAAATAGTAAAATTAGTATTCAAGTTTATTTGTTTAATTTATGTCAAGGGCATAGTGATATTTTTGACAAAAGCGTCATACAAGGTCGAATGTCATATTCGTATATTTGGTGCCATTTTCCCAAGCAAACTTTAGAATTTCAATTCACGAGACAAATTACGTACCAAAACCGACACAAGCTAAAAAGTTTAATAATGACTTTTCATTTTTATTATCTAGTATTTTCCATTTTGCAAATTTTTAAATTTTGCAATGTCGATACTCTTTTTATGGATTTTTTGCATGTTAGAAAAAAATAGAAAAGAATTCAATTATGAATAAACTTTGCTTGTCTGTTTGTTTCCAATAAACGTCAAAACGGCTGAACCGATTGGGCCCAAATTTTCTTAAATACAAAGAGAAAATGTTCACATTTGAAATGTAAAAATTAGATTTTTTGAAAATCTTCATTTCTATAATCTATACTTTAGGGTGACAACCCTATAAAAAAGAATGAAAATTTTTTGAATCCCTCAACTCCATAGTCTTCTAAATAAGAAAAAACACTGGCTGATAACTGTAGAGAATTGATATGGTTTTAATTTAATAAAGGATTCCTGATCTGCTGATTTCTGTTTGTTATGATAATCTGCAATCTAGTTTTATTTTGCATTTAGAACATCCATGAAATTACAGGAAATCGACATTTTTATTAAAATAAAAGTTAACATTGAGCACATGATATAAATATGCTAAATACGATGCATGGATAACTTAACTCATTACAGAAAATCCACGAATTTCATTTTCAAACAATTTTAATTATTTATCTAAAAATACAAGTAACAAAATCATTAGTTTTAATGGATTAAACGAGTTGATACAAATCTAAATATATTAAAATATCTGAATGAGGAATCCTGAATTCAAACAAATTCATCGCACCAGTCGGATAAGCACTGGTAGCAATCCGTAGCCTAAAAAAACACATTTGTAAAAAAAGCTTAAAGGGATTGTAAGCATAATTTCAAGTAATCCTCGAGGCGAAGACAGTGATACCCGATTTACAACGGCATCCTTCAAAGCTTTGTTTGATCAAGTATCAGTTAAATATCCATGATTGAAATTTTGAAAGCAGATTATTTTCATTTAAAATTCTGTGATTGTGATGGACCAAACCTCTGTAGAGTAAAATAGGTAGATGTTAGTTCCACATTTATTGAAAATATATTTCGGTCTGGGTTGACCCTCGTCAGTTCTTGAGACTGTTTCTGTCACAATGATAAAAACAAACTGATTATTTATAATTCTGGGTTCTCGACGACTTGCAAAATTCTATTGCGGGAATCATATAGACATTATCGGAATTAAACGCTCTTTAACCTAGAAAAACGAGAATATCTTCCACATTATTTATTAGATAAAGGTTTCAGGTGTACCGTTGTGAATCGGTCATTCCTATCTTTGCAATGGGGTCATTTGAAATTACACTTACTGTTTCTTTAAGAATTAAAGATATCAAAAGGTTTAATTCTTGCTTCAAAACTTCAAGATTCCAGTACAGTTTTTAGTACAGTAACATTAGATTTAGAAAAGCTCAAGGTGCAAGTACACAGTGAACATGTACATGGTAATACGGTACATAATTAGTGAAAGTGAATACACGAGTGTGCAATTACACATGCACATTGTACAATTACATGATATATTTACTAATGCAACAGATCAGTAATATCGATTAAAAAGAATACACTTGACCTTACTGTAATGACTATAAATGTTTATAAATAAGCGGGTAAAAATGTAAATGGGTTCACAAAACACAAGTACATATGGAAATACTTAGTTACTTGATTACTTAACTACATTACACTTTACAGTCGTCGTCGTTGTCGTATATATAAATACAAGGAAGACGACTTTCGATTTCTACCAATCCGTTGGATCTGCAAGATTTTGGCTTCCTGGATCCGAATCTGAACTTTTGAAAAAAAAGAGAGATTGTAAAAATTTCCTCATTCCTGAATGGTTCATCAAGTTTTAGGATAAAAATAAGCGAAAAAAAATAAAACAAATTTGAAAATCATTTTTTTTGTTAAAAAAATTCAGTATATCTTAAAGAAATGACCTGGATCCGGATCCATTTTTTTCCAGTGCGGATCCAGGATTCAAAATTAAATGGATCCTAAGCACTGCTACCAAGCTTTGTAGAACAGTGTTGATAAATACAAACATGGAAACAAAGAGAAGTTGTCAACTGTATAGCTTTTCTTTGCTTACTTGTAAACTTGTAATTTGGAAAAAGCTTGTAAGAAATTAAAAAGTCGTTTTTATTGTATTGATATGAACGCCGACTATTGTACAGAACACATAATCATACGCATTAAAGGGAGTGACCGGCTATGTTAGGTAGTTGAACTGAGTATGCAGTGTTGTGAAAGCTTCTTTCGGATTCATTTGAGACATATTAAACTTTTTAAAGATCTGTAAATCCTGAGTTTGAGCGCAAATTCGACGTTCAAAACTCCTACTTTGGGGGTGGATACGTTTTAGCCGGTCACTCCCTTTAAGCAATAATTACAGCTGTAATATTACCTGCTTAGTGTTTGCCCCAGCTAAATCTTTCAGCCATTCGACAAACAGATCCTTAAAATAAATAATTAACATGGCATTCGACAAACGGATCCTTAAAATAAATAATTAACATGGCATTCGACAAACAGATCCTTAAAATAAATAATTAACATGGCATTCGACAAAGAGATCCTTAAAATAAATAATTAACATTCGACAAAGAGATCCTTAAAATAAATAATTAACATGGCATCCGACAAACAGATCCTTAAAATAAATAATTAACATGGCATGAATTACTAATTACTGCACAATTTTCGTCGTTAATAACAATTAACATAACCCTGAGTGGCAGGATTAAAATTTATTACCTCAACAGAAAGTTAAAATATCTTATCGGAAATGTTAAGTTCTTTTTGCACAAGAAAATAATTATACAGATGGGAAGCAATATTGAAAAGAGAAAAAAATTGGACAGCGCCACCCCATTCACACAACCTATATCTAGGTTCCGTTCATGGCTGCACTATCACTCCTGATCTCCTCTGGAATCCTCCAGAATGGCACTACACGACTTAAACTAAAGAACGTAGCGTCTATACAAATTCAGAAAGTTGCAATATACGACTCGTATCGTGAAATAATCAATTTAATTTAAAACAAATAATTTAGATATTACAACCTTACGTCATCGATTATTTTTCGAAACATTTGTATATTACAACGATTTCTTTCCGCTGATAGGTGTCTCTGCCACGTGTAATCATTCAAAGCTTTGAGAGCAGAGACATCTGGCGAACAACTATTTCAGCGTTTTAAGTGCATTGGATACAAAACGAATAAAAATGTTATGAAATATTAAGCATACGAATGCGTCGAAAAATAATCAATGACTATAGGTTGTAATATCTGAATGATTTGTTTGAAATTAAATTGATTTTTGACGCTCCGAGTCGTATATTGCAACTTTCTGAATGTATATGGATGCTATGTTCTTCAGTAGAACAAAAAGATGCAACAGATAGAAGTAAGATTAGTAGCGATCAAAAGAGATTATTTTTGCTGTAAGCCTATACCCTCTAAAATTTTCGCGAATACTCCCTTTAAGGCTACAAAAAATGGATTTTTTGATAACCAGACAAACAAACTTCTATTAAAAAAAGGGCTTTTTGATTATTATTCGATTAATATTCAAGGGATATGTACTATATTTCAACGTTTCTGAACTCAGTATTTAAAGACGGATATTTTGATACCAGTCTTGATTTGTTTGGACGAATATTTCTCATTATGTATCCTAATTTCAACATTTCCACAGAAAAATAGGCATTTTTAAAAAACTAATGTTGTTCAATTATTATTGAGCCACAAAAAGTATTCGTAAATAAAAAAAATACTGAAAAGACAATATATATAATCTCTTCTCTAACCTTATTTTTCTTGAGTAGGAGGAACTGTCCTAGAACCACATATCCTTTATCAAACCCCTGAATTATTTCTCTTTAGGTTTTAGTATCATTTTGTCATAAAATAACGTCTACCAGGATTTTACGAGATCAGGCGAGTCTCCTTTAACAATCTATGGGCTTTTTAGACCAAAAATTTTCCTTGTGGACATCAAGTTTCAGTTTTGTTGTAGCGCTATCGTATACAAAATATCAGATCTGAGATTGCTAGAAAAATCTATTTTTCATTTAACATGTTGAAAAAATTATACAACCAGGCTAGGATTTAAATCTTTCTTCTTGATCAACAAAAAGCTTTTTTCTTAATATTAACATCATTTTCGTCCAGTGCACAGGATCCATTAATTTTGACGCGGATCCGGATCCTGGATCCGCACTGAAAAAAATGGACCCGGATCCGGATCCAGGTCATTTCTTTAAGATTTACCGATTTTTTTTACAAAAAATAATTTTCAAATTTTTTTTTTTTTTTCCGCTTATTTTTATCCTAAAACTTGATGAACCATTTAGAAATGAGGAAATGTTTATAATCTCTATTTTTCAAAAGTTCAGATTTGGGTTTCAGGAGTAAAAAAGTTTTTTTTTAACAGTTTTTGGTTGATTTTTTACCCCCTGGATCCTGATCCGGATCCAGGAAGCCAAAATCTTGCGGATCCGGATCCTAAGCACTGCACTTTACAGTGGTCCGTAGATCTGCACAACATTAAGATCAATCTTTGATCCAGAGATTAACAACGCACAAGTTCTGACCTGGTAATATATTTATGATAAAAATACAAACCTTGGCTTCTAATCGTTTGCCCAGAACATCTCCTATTCCAGCTAAATCTGTTACAGGCTAAACAAAAATGTTATTTTAATTGACTGTGAATGTGAAATGAACCAACACGGTAAAAAATATTTTCGGTTTCCCCGTATTAGCTAGCATTATTATTATTATTATTAGACAAAATTTCTGGTAATAAAGGAAGCAAGTCGTGAATTTCTACAGCAAAATGTTTTATCCAGGGGCGTATTCAGGAATTTGTCCAGGGGGGGCTTAAATTTTTTTCCAGGGGAGCTCAGCAACCGTTGGGGCATGAAAACCCCCTGAAATCAATAGATTTCACTGGTTAAGGGGGGGGACTTAGACCCAATAGCCCCCCCTGAATACGCCTCTGGTTTTATCCCATGACATTTAACTATAAAAAACTTTTATGTTAACATTATTTTAGAGACAATATTCCTTTTTTTTTCAATCATGCGAAAACGTAAAAAATGCGCTTAATAGTTTAATAAGAAAAAATTTTTTTAAAGTGGGAACAAATTAAAAATTTGCCAAGATTAAATAATCTAAAAATTAAAAAATCATCTATATAATAAAACAAGACATTCGTATATATATATGTTGTCTATAGCCGGCCAAACGGCAAGACCGATTGGGCTGAATTTTTTTCTGGACACTCGTGTTATAGGCTAAAAAAATCGAAATAAATTAAAAAAAATATTTTTTTTCAAATTTTTTTTCATGAGCAGCCTTTCAGCAGCAAGTTTTTTAAATGGACTCAAATTTTTTTTCTGTGGTGAAATATTGCAAATAAAATTCATTGAAAAAAAAATAATAATAAGAGGGCTAACTGAGATCAAAATCAGATTTATTATTTCCCAATTTATATTTAATGATTTGATTTGATAATGCCCCAAATTTCAGTAATAAACTTTTACAGATTATTTTGGTCTGATGTACCTACAACATTATGATTAAGTTAGTGATGTAACAGAACGGCATTTCACCCGCACCTTTTCCGTCAATTTAAACTTCGATTTTAATGAGTCTCATTATACACCGTGTGAGATGTTCACGATTTATTTTAGCAACCATAACCCAAGAGGTATATATTTTCTCTTAAAAATCATTTCTCTCTCTCTCTCTCTCTCTCTCTCTCTCTCTCTCTCTCTCTCTCAGTTCTCTAGGAAATTACCGTCAACTGTCACATTTTAACTATTTCTCACCTTTTCCCCCATAGGTTCAGCGACAAAGTTTCTGTGTTTCAACGAAGTGGTCGACATTTTGTATTTCTGTTATCTGAAATGATTTTACTTCATTAATTTATTAAATTATTTATTTAAAAATATTCGTCCTAAAATTCATAAAAAAAATATTCCAATCACAAATATTAAATTATCTGTTCATCAAGAGCGTACAATATTATTCCAGAGAGAAGAACAGATTTGTAAAATACAAAATAAAAAATAATTTCTTGACTCGAACAGTTTTTAAGAAATAGATTAGACAAACTCATCACACCAATCAGAGAGACACTGGTAGCAATCGGTGGCCTAAACAACAAAATATCAACCATTCGTCCGTAGAAATTATAGAGCATAATTCTATGCCTAGAGTCGGTATAAATATTACTATTTATAATTCTATTATTCTGGTTCGCAGCGTTATAAAGTTGTTGGACAGAACTTTTATCCTGATAATGCTAACATTTTTGGCGAAATGTATTAACAAGAAAATGATGTATTAAGTGAGAGAAAGAGAGAGAGGAGGGTTGAGATTTGTTTAAAAACGATCTATAGTTTATTAATAAAGAACAAGTAGTTGATTGATTTCTTCTCAGTTTTAACCTTTAGTGGAATCAAGAAGTAGTTCAAAAAATCTACTTCTCAATGTTCGTTTATTCCGATCATAGGAGTCATATCCACAAACAATGATTTTTACTGTAACAATAATGCAGAAAATATACTCTTTGATTGATTAATAGACCACATACATACTACAAATATCGACTTTGGTATTGGGTATTATTTTCAAATATTAAAAAGTATTTTACTTCTAAAAGCAAGTGTAATTAATATTGTTTGCTTTAATAAAACGTGCAATATTATAAAAGGCGATCGTAACACTGTTGGTAAAATCGTTTGGGGGCCCAAGTAAAACTGTTGCACAATCTATTATTAGCAAACTTCTCGGTAATATAATTTTGAAATGTGCTTTAATCTGAAATTCTTATGAAGCTGCAAACGAAAAAATTAACAGGGGTGTATAACATTCAGAATTCAGAATTTGGGGAAAAAATGGAAATCAACTTTTTTCATTCTGTTTGATACTTTTTACCTAAAAATTTAGTTATTTTCCCAAATTCACATCACATCACATCACATCACATCACATCACATCACATCACATCACATCACATCACATCACATCACATCACATCACATCACATCACATCACATTACATACCTGCTTAGTATTGGCTCCTGCCAATTCCTTTAACCACTCAACGAACAGATCCTGAATTAAACAATCTGAAAACAAGTGTTAAGATTTCATTTCATTTTGATGCCGGTCCAGAAATAGATAAGATAGATTGATTAGATGTTTTGAAGTATTTTCATGATTGCATCAAAAAATTAGAACAAAAAATTCTCTTTCCGATGATTTAATCCGCCGCATTTTTTTGCGAATGCTGAGCTGCGAACTCTTGTATTGTGGATATCGAGATCAATGCTTGATCTCAATTTTTTGTTATTCTGCAGATAAATTTACTCCCACAGTGAAATTGTACCCTGAAGGAATAACTAAAATGAAGAGATTATGCATTGATCCTCTAATGAACAGTGTTCACTGAATATCGAGATAGATCTGAATTATGAGTATTAAACACAAAAGTTACAGGGAGCTTAAACGTTGCGGATTAACTTTTTTTCTCTCTCACATATTTTTACGTTAAATATCATTCCACTAATATTTTTTAGTTTGATCTGATCTTTATTAATTATTTATTAAGTATTCAGAAAAAAATAATAAATTATTTGTTACACTAAAAATATTGTATCTCTTCTAAAGACTTACCTTATTCTTCTTTAGAAGCAGAAACTGCCCCAGGACGACATATCCTTTATCAAAACCCTGAAAATATTTAATTTAAAGGGATGTTTTCCGATATGAACATATATTAGCAGCACCCAAAAGATTAAAAATAGAGACACAAAATGACATTTTTTATTTCATTTAATATATAGATATAAATACCTTTTATAACTCAACAACATTTTTAGAAAGTACCTATTTTTAAAATCAAGAAAAACCAAATTTATTGGTAAACGTGCATTTCGCCATTTTTATAAATTCATTCCATGAGAAATAAATAATATTTAATAGTCTTGCTTAAAGTTATGGTTATACTTCAAACTTTTTTTTCAAAGTTAATAAATATTTCTTTTTTATAAAAACAAAACCTTAAATACAGTTGTACACCGTACAGACTTACTTAAGGTATATTAAAAAAGGCTATCGATCAAATGAAAAGCTTTAGATAAGTTTTGAAAATATTTAAAACTCGTTTTTTCTTTTAATAGAACAGATACAGACCTTGGCTTCTAGACGTTTCCCCAGAACATCTCCTATGCCAGCTAAATCTGTTACAGGCTAAATAGTAAATCATATAGTTAATTCAAGTTGTTTATCAACCTTTTCCTACATACATGGAATGTACTCAGACACCAAAATGATCCAGATAACCTGAATTTAGGAGTTTAGCTTAGTGCAAATAACAAAACGGGGGCCACTTAAAATCTATCTTCGAGAAGGATTTTTGCCCCCCCCCCCTCTACAAAAATGTACAAGAAACATTTTGTATTATCCCAGGGTGGATTAGGGAGATTTATGGACCGAGCGCTGCGACTAGGACAGTGTTAGTCTATCTGTTGGGATAGGTCAGGTTAGTCTAAGGGTTAGGTTAGGTTAAGACAATTTCTGGGCCGAGCACTGCGGCTAGGATGGCCTAGGGGGCCGGCGCTGCGGCCACATGATCAATTTTACAAAATGTACAAAATTGATAGGAGGGGGGTGGGGGTCAAAAATATCGTTCTCTAGGAAATTACCGTCAACTGTCACATTTTAACTATTTCTCACCTTTTCCCCCATAGGTTCAGCGACAAAGTTTCTGTGTTTTAGTGATGTAGTAGACATATTGCTTTACTTCAATCTGAAATGATTAAGGTAATTTTTTTAAATAATTTAAATGAACAATTGTTTAAAACGTACAAATATATATATTGAAAACCCCTAGAGTTAGAATTTATATATAATAAATTGCTTATCGCAGTTTACTCTCTATGTATATGGCTTTATGAGATAATTAGTAACAAAATCAGCCCTGTTCTGACAACTATAAAGTTAGGGCTTTTGCCAATGGGTACAGCTGCAATTATAAAAGAGGACTAGAAACAAAAAACGAAGAACAAAAATGGAAAATATAAAACTGGAGAACGAACAAACAAGAAAAAAACTGTTAAGGGCACAAAAATATTCTGGAATTGTTATTGAATAGGACAAACTGAAGATTAGAAGAATGATCGCAAAACTTATCCGTCATGATTCTTGGAAAGTTAACAGAAGAATTAATAGAAGATTTACAAAATATGAGTATCTGTTGGATATATAATTTCATCGGATATGTGCAAAGATTGAATGGAAGATAAAGATTTATCAATTTGTACAATAAATTTGATTTAAATAACAAAAATCGAATACTAGGACGGAACTCAGTTGTGATGGAGGGGTCTGTCCAAGTATACGATTTTTGGACCCCCCCCCCCCTCCTATCAATTTAGTACATGACCATTTATTTTCCAGCAAATTTGTTATTATCTATTTGTTAGTTATTTAGGGTTAGGTTAGGTTAAGATACTTTCTGGGCCGAGCGCTGCGGCTAGGATGGGCTAGGGGGCCGAGCGCTGCGGCCACGGGTTAGGTTAGTTAAGACACTTTCTGGGCCGAGCGCTGCGGCTAGGATGGNTACAAAATTGATAGGAGGGGGGGTGGGGGGGGGGTCCAAAAATCGTATACTAGGAAATTACCTGATGGAGTTAACCGACAAAGCAATTAAACATCGTCAACAGAAACTTGTATATACAAAATCACGACGCGACGTGCCACTCTCATAAATATACTAATTTAATTGAAAATTGTTGAAAAAGTGGTCATGTTCAAAATTGATAGGAGGGGGGGGGCGGTCCAAAAATCTTTCTCTAGGACGGACCCAATAAAGACATCGAGAACTACCTACCCACCAAAAATTAATATTTGAACAGAGATAAATCCGGTAAAATTCGTTCAAAATTTGCGCAAGTGAGATAATCCGAATGCCGCGGATGGGTTCACACAAACAGTTTTTTAGGTAGTGCACACTTTTTTAAATACAACACAATTCTTGAACACAATTTAATTTCAAGCTCATATTGATCACAAACGAAAATCTATTTGCGACGAAAAAATTTTAATTTTCCAAAAGTGGATTAAATTGCTGTTTAAGAATTGGGGCAGTTCCTATTTAAAATGGATTCATAGAGTTCGTGCACTATCTACCTATCCATCTATCTATTTACAGACAGCAGTAGCACCAATATTACGTCACGTGGAATTTAGCAATAATTTAGAAAACAGTAAATATTTCAGTTATTTACAGGTGGCAATAGATAGATATTTTAGAAAAATAATATTTTTATCAATATATATGGCGATTGTGACGACGTTTTATGTAATGCAATTGGCAAAATGTCGGAATCGACCGTAAAATTTGTTGTGGCAATATTTTTCTGTTGTGCAAGTTTTGTTTCTAGGGGGTACCATTCTTGCGAGGGCCGGGGGGGGGGGGTATTTTTTCCTTGTTTTAGAATAAAAAGGATTGCCGACTTGCATTTATGTAGACAGCAAGTGTTACGAAAAGTTATAAAAGATTTCGTGTTATAAATTGTTGCCAGAACAAATGTGGTATATTCCGGTAATTTCCTAGTATACGATTTTTGGACCCCCCCCCAAGGCCCCCACCCTGAAAAAAGGGGGGAGGGGAGTTCGTTCTTCATTTAAAATTTTTGCCAATTATACAAAAACCTCTAGCAAGGCTTTACATATTAAATAAAATAAAATAAATCGGATAAACCATATTATTGGGTTCATCCTAATATACGAAATCCTAGCCGCAGCGCTCGGCCCAAAAAGTGTCTTAACTAACCTAACCCATGGCGGCAATGCTCGGCCCCCTAGCCCATCCTAGCTGCAGCGCTCGGCCCAGAAAGTGTCTTAACCTAACCTAACCCTTAATAACAATTAAATACTAACTTACTAATTTCGTCATGTACAAAATTGATAGGAAGGGGGGGGGGGTCCAAAAATCGTTCACTAGGACAGACCCAACAAATGTCAAATATGTAACATATAACTGAAAAAATATTAAAGTAAAAATATTTTAAAACAAATTAAATTTGTTCAACTTTCAGATTAACAATGTCTGTAGTTATGCAGACGTGGTCTAGGGTTGGTAGAAGATGTTTATCATCATCCTCTAGTATTCAAGTTCTAGCCTTGTCTACTACCAGGTACTTGGTCCAGGGTTGGTAGAAGATGTTTATAATCATCCTCTAGCAGTTAAATTCTAGCCTTGTCTACTACAGCCAGGTACTTGGTCTAGGGTAGGTAGAAGATGTTATCATAATCCTCTAGTATATAAGTTCTAGCCTTGTCTACTACCAGGTACTTGGTCTAGGGCAGGTAAAAGATGATTATCATCTTCTAGTACTCAATTTCTAGCCTTGTCTACTACCAGGTACTTGGTCTAGGGTTGGTTTAGGAGTGGTCAAGTACATTGTCTGTTTCTTGTTTAAACTATTCCTTCGAGATTTCATTCTGTGTGTTTCATTTGTTTCTTTGGCTGTTTCTCCTTCTTTTTTAAAGTTTAAAATATGACTTGTGAAGAATTGCGAGATAGAAATTTTATGTTTTATCATAATATGTTTGGTTAATTCATTTTATTAATTTTGTAAGTTTCAATGTTGATTTCTTTTTTTCCGAAAGGGATTTCAAGCGGACCTCCATTCAAAGATGTCCGATTCACAACGGTACCCTTGCAACCCTTATTTGATCTCAAATGTGGAAGAAAACGTCAGTTTTCTGACTCGAATTCAGATATTTCTCTTGCTTTTTATAAAGTAAACATTCTTTAGGAACATAAACATGAATAATTCATACTTGATGAGACTTAGCTTTCAAGGGTACTTTCGTAAATCTGGCATAGCCATCTTTGCATGGAGGATGGAGAGTCACTTGTGATGACTCTAACAACCCCGTTAAATAAATCCAATAAGAAAAGATCCCAATATTTGTGAAAAATTATCTGTTTAGAACATATGCCAGTGTTCCTACCACATACCAATATCTCAAGGTTGACACTGCGGGAACAGATAACAGGTTCAATTTTTTTCTAAAAGTTCTAAAAGAAATATAAATTTAAAAAAAAATAAACAGTTACCAAAAAACAATGAACAGTTACCATAGTGTCATTATTGTTTTAGAACTTAATTACGTTATTTTACATAATACATTATAAACCAACATATAAGTTATATTTGCAATTATTTTTGAAATTTTTCACATTTGTTTCTTCGACAAATGGAGTTTCTTTACAGAGTTGGGTTGATTCAATTAAACAGACCTAAAGCATTGAACGCCCTCTGTGCTGGTCTTATGGACGAACTGGTTGTAGGTAATTCATCTTTAAACAAGATATAGTTATTTTTATTTTCTGTGTAATTGGTAACATTGATAGTTTTCTACCTATGTTCATTGTTCATTATATTATTATATTATTATATTATTATATTATTAATGAAGCGTAATTTTTAGTGACCCTTCATGCAAAGACATCAATACCCGATTTTCTGCGGTACCCTAGTCACCCTAATTCAGCGGTACCCTAATCACCCCAATTCAGCGGTACCCTAGTCACCCTAATTCAGTGGTACCCTAGTCACCCTAATTCAGTGGTACCCTAGTCACCCTAATTCAGCGGTATCCTAGTCACCCTAATTCAGCGGTACCCTAGTCGCCCTAATTCAGCGGTACCCTAGTCACCCTAATTCAGCGATACCTTAGTCACCCCAATTCAGCGGTACCCTAGTCACCCTAATTCAGCGGTACCCTAGTCACCCTAATTCAGCGGTACCCTAGTCACCCTTATTCAGCGGTATCCTAGTCACCCTAATTCAGCGGTACCCTAGTCACCCTAATTCAGCGGTACCCTAGTCACACTAATTCAGCGGTACCCTGTAGTCACCCTAATTCAGCGGTACCCTAGTCACCCTAACTCATATAAATATTTACCAAAAATATCCATGAAATCTTCAAAATATGTGAATTGTAATCATTCCCTTTAAATCTGTTAATGTTAATTGTAAACAATCTCTTTAACTCTGTTTAAAATTTGTGAATTGTGATTATTCCCTTTAAATCTTTTCAAAATATGTGAATTGGGAAAACCCCCTTCAAATCTGTACAAAACATGTGAATTAGGAACATCCACTTCAAATCTGTTCAATATATGTGAATTGGGAACTTTCCCTTCAAATCTGTTCAAAATATGTGAATTTGGAATATTCCATTTAAATCTGTTCAAAATTTGTGAATTGGGAACAATCCCTTTGACTCTGTTTAAAATATGTGGATTGGGAACAATCCCTTCAAATCTGTTCAAAATATGTGAATTGGGAACATTCCCTTAAAATCTGCTCAAAATATGTGAATTGGGAACAATCCCTTTAACTCTGTTCAAAATATGTGAATTGGGAACAATCCCTTCAAATCTGTACAAAATAAGTGAAATGGGAACAATCCTTATGAACTCTGTTCAAAATATGTGAATTGGGAACATTCCCTTCAAATCTGTTCAAAATTGTGAATTGGGTACACTCCCTATAAATTTGTTCAATATATGTGAATTGGGATTATTCCCTCCAAAGCTGCTCAAAATATGTGAATTTGGAACAATCCCTTTAAATCTGCTCAAAATATGTGAATTGGGAACATTCACTTCAAATCTGTTAAAAAGTGAAAATTGGGAACACTCCCTATAAATCTGTTCAATATATGTGAATTGGGAACATTCCCTTCAAAGCTGCTTAAAATATGTGAATTGGGAACATTCCCTTTAAATCTGTCGATTTGTAGATAAATATCAAACCTTCTTTCTAGGAGGAAAATGGTGGGAAATATTTACAAAAATATATCAGCTAAAAAAATCTAATTTGCAGATGGAACGATATTGCGCAATTTTAATTGTTCAAGAATGCACATTGCATAACTTGAACCGTCTATAATATATAATGGTAACAATTGCACGTTGCATAACTTGAACCGTCTAGAATATATAATGGTAACAATCAAACCATACTTGAGATGATTTTTGTTTAAGTATCTATTTCTAGATCTTCACAAAAAAAAATGTTCGTTATAATTGGAAATATTTGATTCGTCTTTATTTTTATTTTTTTTCGTTTAACCCCAGGAGTTAGTGGGGTCCAAAAATCGTTCTCTAGGAATATACCATTACACAAGTATACAGAGTTGCAGTTAGGACTAACCCAAGGGTGATTTACCCTGAACAGTGAAATGGAAATTTGTATTTATATATTACAGGCGAATGGTGGAAATTACATGAAATTAGAATATGATGGAATTTTATTTAAAAATAATTAAATAATACGTCACATTTTTGCACATTAAAGACACATAATTGCACATCAAAGTTATATTTCCGCCCCCTCTCATAGCATTCCAGTTACGCCTCCGTATCCTCCGTACGTATATGATAAATATTCATATTTGTGGGAATTATAAAGAATAAAAATAAAAACATAATAAAAGTTTTGAATGGCGTGATTTTGTTCGAAATGTAATACAATTATGAGACCAATTTACTGAACAACTTCTGATATTTTTCTAAAACTTGTGCGCTTCGGGCTAACCCTTCTGATATAATTTGGTTAACAAATAAAGCAAAGGGGGGGGGGGGGGGGAGATTTGTTAGAAAACACTTCGACATTATTTTTGAATTCAGGCGTTTGCTGCTGGAGCAGATATTAAAGAAATGCAGAACAGAACAATGGCAGCAAACTATACAGAAGCTTTTCTAGGGATATATTCATTGTTTATTGTTTCTTTAATTCAAAACAAAGGTTTTATTTATTTTCCTCTAAAAATAATTATTTTCTCCAATTCAGCAAATTTTTTTCATTTAATTTTTTAGATATTCAGATAGAACCGACAAGGGTGACTCTATTGCATAAAATCCGTGAAATTTGCGACTCTACGTAACTGGATGAGCTAAATATGAAATGAATCTGATTCTAAATCTGAATTTCAATGAAAAATAATTATACTCCAGCCAGTTGGGAGAATATTGCTAAGATGAGGAAACCTCTGATTGCTGCTGTAAACGGATTTGCTCTTGGTAGGTTGGATGATTTTACTACTCACATTCATTATTAAACACAGCTGACCTCACCTCAATAAACCATCAGGTTGCAAAGATGTAGGAATAAGAAATTTTTTGTTTGTGTCAAGCACTCAATTCCTTTAGAAATAAGGCAAAGTTCTGATTGTAACTATAGAATGGTGAATTGAGGGAAAATTGATCTGAAATCAGGAGACCTTCACGCGGATCCAAATATGTTTTTAGATTTTTTTATCCTTGTAAAACCTACATCAGGTCAGCTGTGTGAATTAAAGAGACTGTAGTCGTAATTTCGAGTGATTTCATTAATAAAGTAACTTACCCGATTCACAACGGTACCCTTGAAAGTTTTGTATGATCAAGGATGAATAAGATATTCATGTTTATTTAATTAAAACTTATTTCTTTTCAATAGTAGGAAATTCTCAGGATTAAGCACTTTTTAGCTTTAAAGACGATGTCTTCCAGGTTATTATTCAACTGTTGGGATCAAAGATGATGATCTATAGCGGATCAAACATGATGATCTATAGCGGATCAAACATGATGATCTATAGCGGATCAAACATGAAGATCTATAGCGGATCAAACATGATGATCTATAGCGGATCGGTCTCTTTAATTTACAACAAGAGTTCCTTTAAGATATCTCATCCCGAGATTAGATATATACAATCTTTACTATTTTTGTTTGTTTAAAATTTTAACTTTAATCGATAAGTGTCTTGTTATTTGAATTAATATTTACAAGGAGTTCCCGATAAGACAGTGTCACTTATCACTGAACATATTGAATTATAGGCTTTTAGGGCGCTTCACGCACCTCTGTATAGTATATATTAATAATCTTGTCCTCTTGGTGCTATATATGCAAACCCTTTTTTTACCTACATTTTGAATTACTTACAATTCAATTATGAATTTAAAGATTTAAAAAATAATTTTTTTTGTAGTACACATTCTGACAGACTTATCTGCATTGGTAACCTTTGAGGACCCACAAAAAAATGTTGACACGTTCTGACTTTTTTTGTTTGTTTACAAACAAGTTAAAACCCAGAGATTATACCGTGATCACTGGTCAGCATATATATCAATATAAAAACGCTGAAATTGAGATAACATACAAAGGCTGGCAATTATTTCAATGCAGTATCCGGTACTGAAATACTAAATATTAAAGATTGATCGGTGCAGTTTCCTTAGTTAACACTGTATTGATATATATGCAGATTGCAGACTACAGAATTACCCCGGAGATTTTAAGTGGACTGAGGCCGAATTAAAAGAATTTGAGCCGCGGCTCAAATATAGTTTGTTCTAGATTTAAGCCTGCCCTCAAATAAAACCGGTTTTTGGCGGATTTGAGTAATTAGTAATTTTAAACGACATGTTGAACACCGCATTTTCAGGTCCTATGTTTTACTCACCGTGTAGGAATCACGTCCTGCATGCCAAGATAGCAATGTCCAATTTACTCCTGTACCCTTGATCCCTTGAAACCTTAATATGATTAAACATGTGGTAGATAACTTCGAATTTCCGAGAATGTCTCCAAATTCTTTTTTAGAAGCACGACATTTGCAAGACATTATTGTTGAGAAACCACAAATGAAAATATGCAGGTTAAATGAAAAATATGGATATCTGATTCACTCTTGATCAGGCAACATTTTTAAGGGTACCATGGTAAATTGTGCATTACGCTTACAGTCTCCTTAAATGACAAAAGGAAACAACAAGTTAAACCTAAATGTAAAAAATAAAAATAAAATATTATTTTTCGGGTAAGGAAAATATAAATAGAAGAGTAAAAATTGGTTGGATGATAACGGCCTGCATTCACAAGTTTTAGTTTGGACAATTTGATTAATGAATTGGTGTAGGAGGAGGTTGTGAGGTTGCCATGATGTGTGATATAATATATGCTGGAGAGAAAGCTAAATTCGGTCAACCTGAGATTACAATTGGAACTATCCCAGGTATACAACAATTAACAATAAACACCTGCTTAAAATAGGGGAAAAACAAAAGTTACATTCCTCCCATCTTCATAATCAAACTCTCTAGTATGCTACCAAATCATTTTTTAATGTTAGTTATATTGAATTTTGGTGAAATTAATGATTTAAACGATGGAAGATTGTCTTTCACTTAAAGGGTTTCTAAGCGTAATTTCAAGTTGCCTTTCATTTAAAGGGAATGTTCCTTTTTTGACGGGAAGTCATTTGAAATTACGCTTACAGACCCTTAAAAATATCTAGATTCTAGAACTGAGTCGTTAAGGGGATGTGGAAATGTTAAAATTTTGAATTCATCCATGTATTTGTTCATGGCAGTCTTTAAAGATTAGTTTTCCTTGATAATGTATAAAAACATAAAAAATAATGTTAAACCTAAACGATTTTGATGTCAGCTATACTATGATGTAAATGAATTCTAAACTTTTCCACTAGAACTCGACAAAATCATTTTCATTTACTTATTGCTCAAGTATATTCTAGGTGGAGGCGGAACTCAGCGTCTTACTAGAGCTATTGGAAAATCACGGTATCGTTATATTTTTTAATTTTATCAAACGCAGTTTTAGGGTATTGCTGTCCATCTAAATAAGATTGCAAAAGTGGTTTCCGCAAGCCAATTTTTACTTGTTCGGAAATAAAAAAAAACTTATCTTATTTAGAGTGAAAAAAAGTAAAACTATAGTACGTATCTAAATACATACTGGAAAGATATTAGAGCCTTTCTGTTCACCTGTAAGATCTAAGTTTTAAAAACGTTTTTATGATCTAACCAAATGATCCTGATTTTTTTTGTGTAGACCTGACTTCTTCAGTTTTTACATTAATTAATAGCTTTGGAACCCTACTCTGATTGAGGTTTTCTCACTAAAAATCGACCAACACTAACTCAATTAATTTTAAAACCGAACTAAGAACATTCCCCTAGTTCCTCTGAGTTCCTAATCAAAATTTAAGGCAAACCGGTCAAGGGTTTGATGAGTTTTGATTCAAAATTTCAAAATACGACATTATTCGATCATTTGTTTCTAAAAGCGAAGGCAATATTGTTAAGTGTATTTAATTAGTTATGCTTGTCCTTCTTTGCAAATGTTTGTCTGATAATTTAAAAGCACCGACTAGGAATAAATCAAATTTATTAAGTTTTTTGATTGGGTGTTATTTGAGAATGTGAACACTGAATTCCGTTTGATTAGAAAACACTTGTATTTTGCCTGTCTAAGCAGTTTTTATTTGTTTTACATAATGTGATCACACATCTGTGAATTATATCACTTAAGTTTGTTAGAGCAAGAAGATAGATTGATTTCAATATTTATCATATTTTCTAATTATATTAAAGAAAACTGTGAGTATGGTTGTGATTTCAAGCGGTAAGCCTGAATCACAACGGTATCCTTTGATTTCATAAAGAGCTTGGAAGTTATCGTCTCTTTTGTCCAGGTTGAGTGTTATATTACAATGTTCTCTACTGCTTCGATAAGCATAAATCCGCAAGTCACGTTATAGAGAATCAACAGTAATTAATAATCAATTTTTAAAGCGGAAGTGATAAATTGTTCAGGCAAAACAAAGATATCGTTGTGAATCGAACATTTCTTTAAACGGATGGTCACTTGAAATTACGCCTACAGTCACTGTCATCATCATAACAATGTTAAATAATTTTAATTTCAAGATTGAAAATCACAATTCTGATTATTTTCTAAAATATAAAATCTTGAAACTTAGTGATTATTTGTGAAAAAAAAGGTGAATAGTGAATATCTGATTCATAAAAGAATTAAATTGGAAAGAATTAGTTTTCTAATAGAATACATTATATACTGAATAGATAAGAATGTGTTATTAAAGGAATTTACGATATTACGACCAAATATTTAATGAAAATGAAAATATATGTATACAAAAAACTTCGTCGTTATTTTGCTTGGAAAGAAACTTTGATTAGAATAACTCCGTTTCGTTGGCAAAGGTTCAATTGCCATTGTTGTAGATGTGGCTTTTCACTATTGTTGTAGATATGGTTCTTCACTTTAGATTTAGACGGCAGTCCCTTAAAAATTAACTTGCAGGGCAATGGAGATGAATTTGACCGGGGTTCCCATCAACGCAAAGGAGGCTTCAAGCTACGGCCTTGTCTCAAAAGTAGGATATTTAATATTTATGGGTTTATTCTTTTATGTTCTCTGCCATTTGTCTGCTTTCATTTCAAAACAAATTTCAATTGATTGAACTGTTGTATTTGTCAGTGACTTAATTGATAAATTATGAATTATTGTATTAAATCCAATTTGTTACGTTAAAAGTTTTCTTTCACCGCACGGTTTAAAAATATGCAGGTTTACCTAAAAAGATGAGACTCTGACCATGACATAAAACTCTTTAAATATTTCGTATTTTGGGTAACTTAAGTTGAATACTTCATATGGTAAGGGAGATTTAAATATAATATCAATCTCTCGAAAGTCGATAACTGAGCATGCTAGTTTTTTAATTCTTTATACTATAAATCTTAAGTGGTGAAAAATTATTAGTAGTTAATTATTTTTATTTTGTTAAGGTCTTCCCTCCTGAAACCCTTGTCGAGGAAGCAATTAAAACTGCCGACAAGATTTCCTCTCACTCTAAAATCACTGTTCAGATGTGCAAGGAAACCCAACCATTTAAAATATTTTGAAAGATAAAACAAGGAATTTTTATGTTCACCAGCAGTTCCTGTGCACTATATTGTTAGTAGAAACCCATTTTGTGGAATTACCCAAATTTTCCCCCTTTTAAAAGACACGATTTGTAAGGTTGCCTCTAACATTGATGGCAATGTTTGATTTTTATGCAACTTGAGATATAGTGTTTTACAACTTTTATGAAATGGAAGTCTATTTTAATACTATTGGGGTACCAACAAAATCCTTGGCTCTGATTGGTCCGATTTTTAAAACATATAGAACTCTGTATTCTCATTGGTTGAACGGTTTAGGAAGCGACAAATGCCGCGTATGAACTCACTTTAGCAGAAGGATTAAGATTTGAGAAGCGCATGTTCCATTCTACATTCGCAACTGAAGACAGGGACAAATTTATTCAAATTTTCATCATATTTGACCCCCCCCCCACACTTTTTTTTAACAATTTAAAATATTTACATTTTACAACCTATGATGTATTTTGGGATAATGTTTGTTGTACAACATGACACTTCTTTTCGAATTCAATGAAATCCTTAATAAATTTGAACTGTAGGAAAGAGGGAATGACGGCCTTTGTCGAGAAGCGTAAACCCAACTGGACTGATCAATAAGAAGATCTGTTTTGATCAAAAAAGCGATTGATTTATTTTAACATGGAATAACAAAATACTGATCTAGCCTGGATTGATTATTAAATCTAGAATTATGCCATGTTTAGTTTCTAGTCAGTTCTCTACTTGTACTATATTGCATGACTGATGAACATTAGCCACAATTGTGATTAGCATGATTCTAAAACAGGACTTGCAGTCGATAATAGGTCACAGAGCTCTAATAGTGCATTTTATGCAAAATATCTCCTCAACCTTGCACTACGTTTGGGTGCCTGGGTCTTCGAGTTAATAAACTTGTTCTGCACATAGTAAACCAATTTGTTTCACGTCTAATGGGTAAAAGTGAAAAGGATAAATCGGGAAACCGTAGATTTATATATTTAATATTTATATTTTCAGAATACTGTCGTTTCAAGAATGGAGGAGGAGGATGATTATGAGAAGTTGGGTGAGATACTTTTAACAAAATTTGTTTTAAAAAAACAATCAATTTTAAATTCTAAATAAATGATTATAATGTTATAGAACATAGCTTAGTATATTTCACATCCTTAAATTGCATTTACACTTTCAACCAATTCTGTTATAATTTGTTATTGAGATTTTATTTCTACTCTGATGCATCTCTTTTCTGCGTTGAATGGAAAAACTTGCTTGAACAGTAAACAGAAGTTGCACCCCCCCCCCCCTGAAATGTGCTACTTCAAAAAGTTATGGGGAATTCAGCAAACACAAAATTGCAATTACTTTGGATTGGGTTTTTGAGGTGGCAAACTTTTTTTTTGAGGCAGGGAGGGTGGGGTGATGTCTTCAAGTCTTTTCTTAAATTCTTGACGTACAAAATAAAATAAAGTAGGTAAAATACCTGCATGCCGTAGGCGGCAGGAATATATGTTTTCTTCGAAATATTTAATTTTACCTTTCATTATTAGGAAGGTTTTTGGCCACGCATAGTATTCGGAGCAAAATTATTTTGATGGAAAAATAAGAGAATTTATTTATTTTATTAGTTGGAGTTGGAATGGTTGGCAGCATGGTGGCAGGAGCCTTCGCAGGAACAGCAGAACATATCGTTATGTATCCTGTTGATAGTGTTAAGGTTGGCTCATGTTTATTTTTATCAGCATCTGAATTAATATTGTGCGAGAATTAGTCCTAAATATCATTGCATTTGACCTCAAAAGCTAAAATTATTGGCTGGATTTTGACACTTGAAAAAAAAAAATATTTATGAAAATTTCACCTTCCCCAATTTGATAAATTTTGAATAAAATAAGTCCAATAACTGGTTTCGGATAAGCATTAAAAACAATTAAGAAGAAAATTTTTATTTATGCAAAATTCGCTATACCAGTCCTTTGGTCATAGGCAAATATGACGCGAATGCAAATTCTCAATTTATTATTAAAAACGCGAATGTAAGCCCTGAAAACATTATTATTATTATTATTAAGGGAGGTATATATGTCCTTGAAATTATTAATTTGTTTAAAGACGCGTATGCATTATGCAAGCCTTGAAAATAAAATCATTATTAATTTGTTGAAGTTTCAAATGCAAGCCCTGAAATCATTATTATTTTTGAAGACGCGTATGCAAGCGCGGAAATCATTAGTATTATTGAAGACGCGTATGCAAAGCCCTGAAAACATTATTATTATCGAAGACGCGTATGCAAGCGCGGAAATCATTAGTATTATTGAAGAAGCGTATGCAAGCGCTGAAATCATTAGTATTATTGAAGACGCGTATGCAAGCCCTGATATAATTATTATTATTGAAGACGCGTATGCAAGCGCGGAAATCATTAGTATTATTGAAGACGCGTATGCAAGCCCTGATATAATTATTATTATTGAAGACGCGTATGCAAGCGCGGAAATCATTAGTATTATTGAAGACGCGTATGCAAGCCCTGATATAATTATTATTATTGAAGACGCGTATGCAAGCCCTGAAATGTGAGAAGAAACTTGCAACTGGTATTTTCACAAATGTTCTGGCAATGATAAAAGAAGAAGGAGCACTCCGGCCTATGCGGGTAAATATTATTTTGAAACTTTTGAAATTTTAGAAGACTTTGTTTTAAGAGTCACCCTCCAGTTAAAAAAAGTGGAATGCCTGATTTAAAAAGGTATTTCCACCTGAGCAACAATAGGAAAGACATCGTAGATATTATTGAATGGTTTTTGTAAATTACGTTCTTTGAGACAAAAATCTGCAGAACCAGAAATAGAAATGGCCAATTTTCAGCATGAAAAACATATGTTCATCATTAAAGGTTATAAGGGTTCTCTTGTATGCATCATTGAGTACATTTTTACCTGTTTGCTAATATATAGTTTGATTGATTGATTGATTACTTGACTGATTGCTTGCTTGATTGATTGTAAATAATCGATTGGATTCGTGGAGTGGTTGGTTATTTGATTGGTCAATCTGGGTGCACATGAATTGATTGATTTAGTGGCTGGATGACTGATCAATTGATTTGTTATTCCATTTGATTAGCTCCACTGTATTAGGGAGCTACTGTTGTTGTTGCTGGTTCAGCACCTGCGCATGCGCTTTACTTCACAGGATACGAACAGATTAAGGTAAGATAGATAGTCAAAGTAGGTACTGTACAGAACAGGAATGGCAGAGGCAGAATTTTTCTTAGAATGAGATTATAAGTTTTAATATTTCTAAGACAAAATAATTATTTACCTTTGTCTCTTGCCTAAAAATTCTTGATTTATTTATTTTATTTCAATTGGGTTGCCCCCTTTTTTGCTCCTTTCACCAATCAAGGTGTCTTCTCCATTTTAAATATTAAGTAATATATATTTTGTGCCTTTATTTTTAAAATCATATGTCTCTTGAGTCGAAGCCTATTTTCAGATTATATATTTCTATAAACTGAAAGCATGTTACAGTGTTATACAAAATGTAGTTTCCCTAAATTCTATCGCTTGTTTTAGAAATGGTATTTCAATAGTCGGAGGTTTAAATCTTTACCAGACTCTGTTGGACACGGAGCAGCAGGAGCTGTGGCAACCATCTGTCATGACGCTATAATGACCCCTGCTGAAGGTAAGAAAGAATCCAATCTGGGGTGTATATTTTCTTGATAAATCATTCCGCCCTTCAGAAAATCATAATTTTCCCCATAATTTTTTTCTCACTAAATGGGAGAAAATAAATGATTTCAAATGTGAAATGCTATGGTTTGGAGGGTGATTTAAAGGTCTAGTTAGAACAGGGGCGGGGTAGTGCACCCTGCTGCCTGGGCGGTCTGGGGGGCCCACAATGGGGTCTCTTGCAGATTTCATTTCCTTATGATTCCTTATTCAATCTGAAAACAAAGAACTTGCATCATATTGTTTAACAAACCACAGATGGTTTAAATAGGGTTTATCTTATTTCTTAATTTCAATTTTGTCTTGATAAATTTTTATTTGAAATTGATATTGATCGATAGTTTGGTATCATGCTTTGTAGTCATATGCTAATATGGCATCCTCTATTGACATTCACCCTTTCTACATAAACTGTAGAATTTGATTTAACTTTTTCTTATGTTTTACCCATACCTTCAGTCTATGCAAGCCGCAGCGCTCGGTCCCTCTAGTTGGCACGCTAAAGACCGTAGGCAAGGGATAATGTCCTGTTATACAATTTTAAGTCACCTGTACAAACGAGTAATGAAATTTTAACAAATGTAATTGAATTAAATTTAATTTAGTATTTTTTTTAATATTTGGTGTTCCATGTATTGTATATTGTATTGTATATTGTATATGTATTGATATAATTATTTTAGCTGTAAAACAGAGAATGCAGATGTGCTGTTCTAAATATACAAGATGGACACTGTGTGCTAAATCTATATACAGGAAGACAATCCATAATCATCAATCAAGAAGAAAAATTAATACTATTTTTATCTTAAAATAAAATTATATTCCGTAGGATTATTTTAAACCAATTAGAGTAGTGATTAAACAAAGCGTACACAGTTGATCTAATATATATATATTCATAATTATTGACCTCGAATATTTTCTAACTTGTTTTTTTTTCATTTGTTACAAAGAAAAAAGTCCTCGGAAGAAATGACATTTTTCTGTGATTGATTGATTGATTGATTGATCGGTTTATTAGAGAGGAGGGAGGGCGAGCTTTCTTTAGAGCATATACTACTCAGCTCAGTATGAATATACCATTCCAGGTTAGTAATCATTCGCAACGTAACTATCGTAGACTTTCAAATTGGAAGAAGAACCATATCGGCAATTTTTTCCCTTGTTTAGCTAGGCGCACTCTTTAGAAGTCAAACCCGTAATTTTAGGATTAAGAGAGATGTCTTCGTCATCATCTATGAGATACAGTGTGTCCCAACAAACATGACAGTAGTAAGACGGGTTTTTATCTTTAAAGTTTGGAGACATTCATTCCTGTACCTATTTTTATAGACGTAGAATTCTAGAATAATCACAAACTATTGGCAGCATTGGCATTTTCAAAATGTGGTCTGCCTTTTTTTGTGCTGTCAATATTACCGGAGATATAAAGAAACTTGTTCAGATTTCAAAAAATTTGGTTAAACTAAATAAAATTGAAATCTGAACGAAATTTTTAATACCTCCGGTAAAATTGACAGTACAAAAAAGACAGACCATATTTTGGAAATGCCAGGACTATGAGAATTTTGTGGCAATTTTTTCAAGAATTATATATGTTAAAATAGGTTGACGACTTAATGTCGCCAAAAAATTCAAAGAGTTTTGCTACTGTCATGTTTCTTGGGACACCCTGTACATTTATTTTCTGCCCAGTAATTAAAACCTTTCCCTGTATATTAAACTCTACATAAGTAGTATTTGTTAAAATTTAAACCTTTAACTATGCAGGCCTGCGGGTGAATGTTTTCCAAAAAAAAAAAAAATTTCGTGTGTAAAATTTGTTTGGGGTTTTATTCATAAAATTAGGGAAAATTAAATATTTTTAAGAGAATGGGAAATTAAATGAATTTTTGGGTAAAAAGGTTTCATAAAGATTTTAAAAATATTGTGCTTCTGGGGGGGGGGGGGGG
>NW_019396396.1:63203-109710 GCF_000591075.1 Eurytemora carolleeae
AAATATATTCACCACATTAACTATGTTTTCTATTAAGATGTGCCAGTTTGCAGTTTACGAGGCTACTATGAAATATATTCACCACATTAACTATGTTTTCTATTAAGATGTGCCAGTTTGCAGTTTACGAGGCTACTATGAAATTTCTAAATCCAGAGGGGAAGTATGATCCAAAGTAAGTTTTTTTAAGACAGAAGATAACGATTTTGTATTTGTTTTATTCTTTAATATATATAGATCCTAACGTACATCCATTCACATGAAATAGTTTGTTGGCTTTTTTTGTCCACTTTCCATGATCTGATTTAATTAGATTTAATTTGATTTGTTATGGCAGATTGTTTTGGGATTAATCAACCAGAGGCCGAATTTAAAGAATTTGAGCCGCAGCTTAAATTTGAGACGCGGCTCAAATGTGGTTGGTTTCACTTAAAACTGTATGCAATGTTTCAAGATTTAAGCCGGCGCTTAATTTAAACCGGGTTTTGGCGGATTTGATACGTGGCTCAAATTTATTAAATTCGGCCTCAGTTGATCTATTAATGAAATTTTTTAATAAGTTAGTAGTATTGAATTTATCGAATAATTTACTTTACTTGGTTTTGTTTTTGAAATAGTTTGACTGATAAGGGATTAATTGATTGACTGAGCCTATATTTAAAATGCTAAGCATGACCAAGAGGAGTCATATTTAGTCCCACCGTTTACCCGCCCCTTATCGTAAATTACGATTTTTGCTATTTTATACGTTAAAAGTGGACCCACTCAACTTAGATTCTCAAAACCATGATGAGAACATTCCCGTGGGCCTTGTAATTTATCTACAGAAACTTTTAAAATGGTAAATTCTAGTCAGAACCAAAAATATTGTTAAAGAAAATTATAAATTAAAATCTCTTGAATTCCTTCCGTCTTACTTAATACTTAATACATTCTTCAATGGAGGCAAAATACTCTGAATTTATTAAAAAGAAAATTCCTTTTGACCAGACTGTCAGTAAAGCACTGTGAAATGTTCTCTGTGTATGCTGTTATAGAATCTTAAGAGCACAAAAAATGTATACAGAGGCGTATTATTGAAAAAAAAAACGGGGAAAAAATGTCTGCCAATTTGGTCCAGCCGCTTGGCCAGCCATAGCTGATATATATATATATATATATATATATATTAGTATTGGTTCTTGAATGGGTAAATGATAATTTGAATTAATTTAGTTGACTTTTTCATCCCTTTTTTCTCGATTGAAAAAGAAAATGAAACCATTAAAAAAAAATTTAAAACTTTTTATTTAAATAATGTTCTTTTTTCTTATTTATATAATATTTAGGGCTCACTTGATAGCAGGTTGTACTGCTGGAGCACTTGCCGCTGCGATCACAAATCCTTTAGATGTTTGCAAAACCCTTCTAAATACACAGGTAGTTAAACAGGTCCCTGGAGAGTATGGAGGGGGAGCTGGCGAGGAAGGGGTTAGGAATGAGGGAGGTTGGATAGTATGTTCTTGTCCATCAGCTACAAGGGAGTTGGGGGTTGGAATGATTGATGTATGATATTAAGTCCTTGATTCTACCAATTTAAACCTTCAAATTATCATCTTATTAGTGAAATATGTTTATTTCTATTATTCAGGAACCTCAGTTGCTGAAGGAGTTGAAGACAACTAGGATAGATGGAGGATGGAATGCTGTAACTACTGTTCACAAAGTTGCCGGTTTCCCGGGATTTTTCAAGGTTATTTATTACCTCGGGGACAAAAAATGAATATTAGTACTTCCAAAACACCGTATCTTTTATTATGCTTGATTTTTGATGAATCGGCAGGAAAAATTAAAACACTTTAAAATTGGATTTAAAAGTTTTTTCATCCTTATTGATACTTAACTCGTTTATTTCCCCAAATTGAGCGAAGAAACCCTGAACATTGTGAAGAATTATGTTTTTAAATGGGGGATATTTTTCAAGAAAATAAACACCCATGATGAGCCCTCATAAAAAAATATTTTTTAAATCAAACAAAAATATATAAAACGTGCCAGTTAAAAGTTCTAATTTTCATTTTTTCACAAATCCTACAAAATCATCACCCCTCCCCCCATTTAGTACATAGTTGTGTTTCATGCTTGCTCATTTGTAGATTTTTTTTTTAAAATAATAAATATCAATAAATTTTACAGGGTTTGAGCGCGCGAGTGTTGTTCCAAGCGCCCTCTAGCGCCATCTGTTGGTTCACATACGAGTCTCTCAAGCATATAATCTCCTTGCAGCAGACAATCGAGGAAAAGTACGAAACTCTAGCCGACATTAGATCTAGCGGTGTTGGCGGTACCACCGGTGTAATCGGCGGCAGCGATAAATCAAAACCTGGTGCAGAAAAGGGTTCGGATAGACTGTGGGAGACAATTACCGATCTTCCCCGCCCTATTCACGCTCTTGAAACATGGGCGGAGCAACCTAACTCCGCCCTCAAATATTCCGAGTCTAAGTTTTCCGCCCATATCAGGAGGGATTAGATGAATATGCTCAGGTCGAATACAGGTCAGTTATCAACAGGTTTCAGAAAATCAGATCAATCATTTTTCATTAATTTACATCCGAGTTGGAAATTTTTGAATTAAAACTAGGTTCCAGTACTGGTTTAAGCCAAAAAAAATCTTGGACCTCTGCTCCATATATTATTCATCTGGATAAAATTGTTCCTCATCTAAAGAAGAATTGAAATATGTAAAAAAATTATAGTAAAAGAAAATGATTCAGTGATCCATGCAATGCATGCCTTATACTTGATATATTAAACCAACGATTAAATACCCCCCCTCAATTCTGTGTCATTATTCCATTGTTATAAAAAAAGGGTGGTTGTATTCATCAGCTTTCAGACATAGAAATAAAGCAGATTTTTAACCATTTTATCATTAAACTCATAAAACAGATAAAAGCGTCGATTTTAAAGACTTTATTGCCGTTCAGAAACATTTCTTCTTTGCAGTTTTATTTTGTTCATTTGAATCTAATTTAATCATGAAAATAATTTGCAGCTCTTATTCTTTTTTTTGGTTTTACATTATTTTTAAAATTAGGCGTTAACAGTGATAATTTAATAGAACTACTAAAACATATTTTTCTTCTTTCTTCAGGGTTATCAATAAATAGGAGTATATACTTTCAACTAAATTTTATTAATTTTAAAAGAAAATATATACTCCTGTTGGAAGCAGATTCATTTTTATCAAAGCACAAAACTATTTTAAAAAATGCAAAATTTTATTCATTTCTTTTAAAAAATCTTTTTTTAACCTTCCATATTGTTGTATTAATGAAAAAGAATATTTGTACTACTAAGGATATATGTTAAATTTATTCTTTAAGGAATTGTCAACGTAAAACTATTAATCATTTAACGTCTATTAGATTCACAATCAAGCCTATTATGAGGGTTAAAGGATCCGTTCTAAATTGTTGATCGGACTCTTTAAATGGAGGGTTATTTCAAATTTCGTTGACAATTTCTTTAAGAAACTCAGAATCTGTCTTACCCTTTTCCCCCCATCTTAGAGTTTTGACTTTGATTCCGCTCAATGACTTGCTGCAATGAATATGAGCGGGGGGGGGGGGGGGGGGTCAGGATGGTTTTGCAGTCTATAAATCCCAGAAGGTTGTTATGATTTTACTATTGTTACGCCAGTGAGCTAAAATGTTTAAGTCATGTACAATACATTGTACAGATCTGTACTGTACATATTACCATGAAACAAGTTGATTAGTCCACATGTGATACAAATCCCACATAATAGAATTAACGTTATTTTTTCTAATAAATTCCAAAATCAATTTTATTATTTGATTTGACTGAATTTCAGATGAGTAAAGGTATAAAATGCGCAAGAGAACAGCTGTTTGCTTTGAAAAAATCTGCCAAATTTACAGAACAGGAAAATTCCACTTCTAGTTTTGCTCACGAAAGCCAAGATATTATGAAGACGTAATTTAAAGCGACACTCCATGCATATGCCCGATTTTAGAACTCTACCTTTAGAGCTTTGCCTGATCAAGGATGAATATGTTATCCATGTGTTTAAATTTTTAATTTGATTTGATTATGAATATTGTCGTTTCTCTATAAAAGTTATTTATGATTTCTGTTTTAGCAACAAAACTTTAAACATGTCAAGCTAGAAAATCACGATATTTTTTACATCATTTATCAGATTAAATAAAGTTTAAAAGGTATTTCGGACAAATCCCCTTTTAAATGGAGGGTCGAAATTATAACGAAAGTAAGATTTTCACCTAACCCCCTTTTCTCCACTTCAATGTTTCGTTTCGGAAAAAATAAAAATAAATTTTTTTATTAAAATCCATGTAAGAATTTCTTATCACAATAAAATAATGAAAACTTTGGATTGAAAATACAAATCAACAGTTTATGTCGGATGAAGTTGTAATAGTATTGGTCAAACTGATCATCGCAAGAAAATCATTGAATTGAACATTTTTTTCTCAATAATAACATTAAGTTTTCAGCAACTTAATATTTTGGCGGAATTTTGAGCCCGGGGAAGATGAAAAATGTTCAAGATACGTTTCGTACTCTCGTACATATTTTTTGCTTAACATTTTCCAGAGAAGAATTTCGTAGATTTGTGAGACGGAAAATTTTGAAAAAAAAAACGGGGAAAAAATGTCTGCCAATTTGGTCCAGCCGCTTGGCCAGCCATAGCTGATATATATATATATATATATATATATATTAAAAAACACAAAAATAATAATCTTGAAGTTGGAAATTGTGTCTAGGGAAATATTAGTCCTAGAATTATCTATGTTAAAGAATCCTTGACAAAACACCGTCTACCACCACCAGGGAGATATAGATATAAAGTAACAATCTTTGTTTGTTTGGAGGTCCGAGTATAACTTATGAACCCATTGACCGATTTGCCTCAAATTTCGAAAGGGGAATTCAGAGGACCACGGGAGTTTAGCTTTGGTTTTGAGATTCTTAGTTTAGTGGGTCGACTTTAATAGGGAGAAATAGCTAAAATCGTAATTTATGACCAAGCGCGGGTAAACGGGGGAAGTTACTATGAGTACCCTGTGCAACGATGGGTTCCCAAGCTATCATTTTTATTTAACAATAGAAATTAGAGAGTCATCATTTTATGTATTATTGTATAGTTGACTTATATTTGTACAAGAGTGAATATTTTCTTCTCTTGACTAATCATTCCCCCCCCCTTTTAAAAGCTGGGTAGACTTTTTAAGGTTTTATTCGCTGGATTGCAGGGAAGCTAAATGATTAGTAGTGGAAAATAAATAAGATTTTGGGTTAAAAGTATCAAGAAGGATGTTTTAATTTTTCTTTTCATGTAGATTTTTAGTTTTCGCCAGAGCATCTCCCCCCTCTTAATTACTCATCATTCAAACTTGAAGCTTTTGACTGGAAACTCTAAAATGATAGGTATTCTGAAGTGGGGCATGGCTTAAACTTGGTCGTGTGGCTGGGTACTTCGCAACGTCAAAGTAAAAATGAGGAACATTTTTCTTTTGAACGAAAGACCGGGCTGAAAAACCGGGACATGGTGCGGACTTGAAACTCCGATCCACTACAGGAGTAAGGCCATCCCGGCAAATTATTATTTGATATATGACTGTATTCGTAACATTTGACTATCTCATCTTAATCAAATCAAATCAAATCATGAGTGTTAGGGAAAGCTTTAGGCTCCACTCTACAGCTTGGAGTTTCAAGTCCTGACTGAGAGGTGGGTTTTCAGCCCGGATTTGTTTAATGTTTAACCGTTAATGAATCAATTGTTTAAAACTAACACCTAGGGTAATTGGCGTTAAACTTTTAAACAATTATCAGTCTAAAAGTATCTTTTTTTCACACATTCTTCGCTATTGATTTCCTATATATCCGATTTTTTATTTCTGACCGTAGAGGACTCAATATATCAACTAACACTTAATATGGAAGGAAAAAAAACCTTCCGAAAAAAATAGAAACTGAGAATGATGATAAAAGATTCTAAAATAACGATCTCATCGTCATTTAAAAATCTGAGTTTGGTGTATCTAAATTACTGCTTTCTTGAACAAACAGCGAAGAAAATTTTAAGTTGCGGCGATGCTAGAAATGAAATTTTTTCCTCAATTTATGTAAAGGGGCCATTTCTTAAGATGTTTTGAAATCGTCCATTTCTAAAATAGACTTGATAACTCAAAATTTGGTTGACAAGCTTATAAAAAAAATTGTTATCTTTAAAAAGTTAAAATATTATCTTCTTTCTATAAATATATAAAGTTCAAGTTGTAATCTCTGTTTGTCTGTTTGTTTGTCCGATCATAACTGAGGAACCCCTTGACCTATTTGCTTTATATTTTGATGGGGGAACTCACAAGAGCCTCGATTTTTAAGGCTAAAATTTAGTTTCCCGGTAAAATTAACCAAGTGCTGGTAAACGGCGGTAGTAACTATGAGTAACTGGGCAGCGTCGGGTTCTCACGCTAGTGTATCTATGTCTCTAATAGGACTAGGAGTTGGACGCTCTCAGATGATTAAAGCGATTTATAGACAGGCAAACCAAGATTGGAAACTGCTGAACCAAACCCAGAGATATTTGTATCAAGAGAAATACAAGGTTTAATTAATAATATTTTAGTGAAGAATGTAAATAAATTACAAAAACCAACTTATTCATTCTTTAATTTTTTTTTATAATTTGTGAACAAATTGGTGATTCATGATGTGCACTCAATAAGTAATCAATTTGAGGCATTTACTTTGCCATCATCTAATTAAATTTATTAAAGGAATTAAGTTTTTGTCACAAACTCTGATTTTCTTATACATTTATCTTTGCAATTTAATGTCAGAGACCATAGATATATCAAAATATGAATTCTTGTAGATCAAATAATGATAGTTTGAAATATCAAAGGCTTACACCATCAGGGTGAAAAGATAAAGGGATTAGAAATTCAGAATTTGTGGCAAAAACTCAGTTCCTTTTTTCGATATTTAAAAATAGTTATTTTTAAGATTTTTTTTAAAAAATTGATTTTATTACGATTATGAATTTAAAATTACCATTAAATTTGATATTTAGGAAAAACTTAAGGAACACAACCGAAAAGTACAGGATTGGAAAATTAAAAATAGGTAAAAATTAAATATTTCTTTTTAATATAATTTTCAATATAAACATTCTAAAGTGAGTGTCTGGCTAGAATGCAATCTCAGCTTAATTTTAAAAGCTACAAGAGAATATAATCTAGGGGAACCCAGATGTACGAGCGGATACAAGAACTTGAAAAACAACTGATAAAAGATAAAAACCCTGCTTCCAAACATTTAGAATAAAATTTACTCTCTGTTGTTACAACATTCTGAAGAAATATCAATCGAAATTATAAATTTTTAAAATTTAAGATAAAAATGTCAGATGTTCGTTCTTCAGAAAAGGGGGAAAAAGAAGAAGAGAAGGATATGGGTAAATTTTTTTCATTCATTTTAACGTGTTTACAAAATGGTAAATGTTATGTTATCCAGCGAGGGGGGGGGGGATCGTTTTTCAATGAATACATATACCCCATTTCAGAAGCTTTATATTGCTATATATATTAGGAAAGGAAGCTGGAAAAAAAGAAAAGAGGAAAGAAACTTTCTTCTATCTCCATTCAAAAGAAAAAATGGCGCAATTAAGGAAACTTGGATTTTGAAACAGAAACGATCTAAAAAATTAATTATTGACAAAATTAAGTAATGCTTTCTTTTTCAAACAATATTTAAATAATGTTGAAAACTGACGACTTATTTTTATAAACTTTGGAGCATTTGAACATTTTTACGATTTTTTTAATTGTTTGCCGGTATTATTTAAAATTTGGATTTAAACCCTAACAGTAGACAAATTATTATTCATCATTACCATTATAAATTTTTTTACAATTTTTTATAATTATTTTATTTTTGTAATTTTTATAAAATAAAACTGCCATTGTCAAGGTCACGGCTATATAGTTATATTTATAGTCATGGTTACTATCAGCATCAATATCACTATCATCATTATTACTATCATTATCATCATGATTACTTTCACTATCACTATCACCATTATTACTATCATTATTACAATAACTATGATTTTCACAATCATGATTAAAAATTATGAAGTATCACTATGAGTATTGTGTATGTCTCTCACTAACTTTCATTAAGTTTTTACTTAGAAAAGCAATATTTCTCATAATTATGGATAGTAGCTTAGACGGACATCTCTTAAACCATGGTTGATTGATTGATAAATCTGGTCTGTAAAGAGGGTCAAGATTGTGGAGGAGTGGGAAGGGTGAAGAACTAGATCCTGAGATTAAGGATGAATCTCCAGTAGCAGTAGACCCAGAACAAACTGGAGAACATCAAACCTTGTCTCTGAAAGATCTTCAAGTTTCTGACGCGAAACAGGTTTTTTCCTCTTCATGACGTCCGTTTTTTTTACATCCTTAATTCTTGTCACCCTTATTACCTTCCTACATTTCCTGTCCATATGACTTCGTGTAAAAAATTAAAGAATTCTGGTTAAATGTATAAAAATGTATAAGAAAAGATGTAAAAAACTAATTAATAGGACCATGTTTGAATTTTTTCCCTCCAATAGAAATTTCCCTTTTCCCATCTAGTCTGGGAGAAGGGTTGATTCTTAAAATTATATAGATTCACCACCCTAATTCCCATGTTTATTGGTATTCTCTGCATGTTGAATGAGTATAGTTTTTTTTTATTTGGTTTTTAAACTTTTAAGTTTGTCACTTGAAAACAAAAAATTGTACTTGTGATAAGTTTGCTTGCATAAAATCTTAGATATTTTTAGTTTTCACATATGACATGTGGTCAAAATGGGTTTAATTCAATAGTTTTGATTCAAAAGTTTTGGTCTAAGTAACAATTTTGAAATGCGAAATTACCTATAGATTGTTAAGATAGAGTAAATTTGTTGTCTATCTTCCTTTGTGTAGAGATGGACATCGTTTTGTGAAAGAACTAAATTTTTTGTGAACTATGGTGTCATTCCAAAAGAACGAACTATGGACGAACGAATTGGATCGTTTAGAGAAATGGAAAAACGATCATTTTTTTAAGAACGAGTGAAACAAAAAACGAACGATTTAAAAATCGTTCAATGAGAAAACGAACGATTGAAAAATAACGAACGAAATGGGTCGTTAGCGAATGATGAACGAACGAATTAAAAAAAGCTGAACGCGCCCATTTCTAACAGTGTATACTGTTTAGTGTTCCTACTGTAGAGTAGAGTTCCTAAATATCCAGGAACAACGAGGTCACTATAAACTAGACTGGCACAGGTAGAAACACATTTTACAATTTTCATTTAGGGGTGTATATTTTCTTTAAAAAATTATTCACCCCCTCTTAAAAAATCATTTTTCCCGAAATGGGAAAATAAATGTTTTGTAGGGGAAACTACCGATTTTTTTGGGGGACAGTATCTAAAAGGACGAAAAAACTTCTTTTTATTGTCCAATTTTTCTCCACCCCCCCCCCTTTCATTTTAAGTCCCCCGGGTTTTAATTTTAAAAATTATATACTCGGCACAGGTAATTACTCCAGGTATATCCTGTAACTAATATTACTTCAGGTATATCCTGAAGCTGATTTATTACTCCAGGTATAACCTGAAGCTGAGCCTGGAGTCCCGGGCTGCAGTATCCGAGGAAGAGTTCTCCAGTATCCTTGAGAAGGCGGAGACAGAGGACGGAAATATTTCAATCTCAGGATCAGATTCAGAGGTTAGGAAGTATACGATGAACCCCCCTCGTCCCATTCAAAGGGAAAATTGTTGTAAAAAATTACAATCGCCTGCCAAGAATCGATTGTTTAAGCTTACATTATATTGATTTAGTTGATACTAAACTTTTTCCAAAATATAATTTTTACTTTAAATATAATTGAAAGCTAAAAAACTAAAAATCCGCCTTTAACCCCAAAATTTTTAACCGCTATATCTTTGAAACCTGATGGGGTAAACCTTAAATAGTTTGACTGTTGCATTTAGCAGAATTCCAATTTAAAGTTATCAGATTGCAAAGATTTTAGATATGAAATTCTAGGATGAAGAGTGATCAGTTTCATATTTAAACCAACAATTTAAAGGGACTGTAAGCTTTACTTCATTTTCAAGTAACCTTTATGCAAAGATGGCAACGGCCGATTAACGACGGTACCCTAATAGCTTTGTCTGATTAAGTATGAATCACATATCCATGTTTTGCTTCTTTAAAATGTATATTTTATTTTGCGGTTTCTCTGCGAAAGTGAGTTGCGCATTTCTTACTTAGAAGAAGTGGAGAAAATTACAGAAATAAATACTTTTTCAGTCAGGAAAACAATTGTAGCTTCCACATTTTTGATGAGATTGAGGTTTCTAGGGTACCGTTGTTAATCGGACATTTCTATCTTTGCATGGAGGGTCACTTAAAATTACGCTTACAGTCTCTTTAAGAAACTTGTCAATGCACAGGATGAGGATGACGAGGATGAATATACCCTGGCCTCGAGGGATCCTCGCTTTTACCTCAAAACATCTTCTGGGAATATTGTATCCATATTCAAGACCTTGATAGGTAGGTTTTGAACCCTTAAGACAGCACAGCCAGAGACAAAAACATTGTTTTATCCAAGAAAGATAAACCAGGAACCCTCATTACTTTGTTTACAATAATGTAGTTCTATTTAAGAAAGATAAACCAGGAACCCTCATTACTTTGTTTACAATAATGTAGTTCTATTTAAGAAAGATAAACCAAAATAATGTAGTTTTATTGAAAGAATTAATCAGGAATCGACATATCATTGTTTGCACAAATATAGTTTTATTTAAGAAACATGAATCAGGAACCCCAAAATCTTTGTTTACAAAAAAAAATAGTTTTATATAAGAAAGATAAACCAGGAATCCCCATATCTTTGATAGTAGGTTTTATTCAAGAAAGATTAACCTGGAACCCCTTATTTTTGTTTTCGAAAATATAGTTTTTTTCAATAATAATAATAATGAACATAATATTTAACTTAAAAATTAAATTTGAGTTGTTTTAGTTGTTCCAAAATCTCGAGATCTACCTTCAGAGTCAGCTCTACAAACAGCTTTAGGAATATATTTTAAAATATCTATGAAGGAGAAATAAGAAATCTAGTGCTTGGGATTAATTTTGGTTAAAGTGAGTGACCGGCAATGTATGGTAGTTAAGCTGAGAATGCAGTTTTGTAAACACGTTTTTACTGTGCATATTTGTTCAGCAAGAGTGCAAATTTAATTTTTTAAATCCTCCTTCATTGTCCTTTCTGGAGAGATGATTTTGAGAATCGTTTTTTTTTAATTACTGAATAACATCGACGAAAATTGTGACAACAATTCTAAAGTAAACTAATTGGATGTTCAGGAACATATTTCTTAAAGAAATTTGTCAATAGATCAATGTTAGAATCAATTATTCTTTTCATCACTATATTGAATTTCTTATTCTTTTCAAATTTGTTTGCAGATTTCTTCAAATTTTCAAATGTCGTCTTTTCAATAATAATTGCAAGAAATCTACAGAAAATGTTTGAGACATTACAGAAACTAATAACTGAGTAGGATTAAATATTTTCGATGAATTTTTATTTTCTCATTCTGTTCCTAAACAATTTATTAGTTTACAGTTGAATTTTTGTTAAATTTTTCGTGGTCGTCTTTGAATAATTTAAAAAAAAAACCTATTCTTAAAATCATCCCTCAAAAATGGATTTTAAAAATTGAATTTGTACTCTTGCTGAAAAAGTATGCACCGTAAAAACGTCTGATAGGTCTCAAAGGAATCCTAAGAAATTACTTTACATTATTACATTCTCAGTTCAACTACTACACATCGCAGGTCACATCCTTACGAATTCGGATCCGGATCATCTCCTGTAAAATAAATCTTCTGCCAAAAACATATTTCCAAAAATGTCTGGACTTTTATGCATGAACTTGATTTGTCATTAAACAAACACTTAGAAAAGCTTTAATGAAATCTTATTGGTTGACAGTAAGTTTAGCTAAACGTTGCATGTTTGATATCTCGATTAGAAATTTTGCCACTTGTATCCTGATCCTAGGCACTGTAGAGTGTATAGAGTATAGTGTACAGATAAGTTATTTTCACTAAACTGGTTTCTTATATTCTCAATCACGATGGGAAAATAAACATTAAAAAGAAATTTTTGAAAATTTGAAATGTTTCTAGATCGATTGGTTGGTGTGAATACCTGGGCAATATTTATGCTTGGGGGTGGACACTTTGCTGGGGCAGTTTTCAGGGACAATCAGGTCAAAATTAAACTTCTATCAAAAGACGCCTCCCCCCTTCCCCCTCCCCCCTTATGAAAGGCTTAGCGGCCGAGTGTAGCCGCCGCTAAGCCTATCTATTTAAAATCTAGATTATGCTAAAAAGTGTGATTTTGGAACCCTTTTACAACGAGATTCTATTGCAAAATTGTACGCAGAAATCTGTGAATATTTAGTTTATTCAAGTCACACAGGAAACGGAACTTGTACACTGTACAGTTGGAGTCCAGGGGCGTATTCAGGGGGGGGGGGTGGCTATGGGGGCTAAGCCCCCTTGGACCTGTGAAATTTATTGATTTCAGGGGGTTTTCAGGCCCCAACGGGTGCTGAGCCCCCTCTGGAAAGATAAAAATTTAAGCCCCGCTCTGGACAAATTCCTGAATACGCCGCTGTTGGAGCCTGTCACACCTCCAAATGTACACAATACAACTGTACTCTCAGCAATTCATCAGCTCCAAGTAACCATGGAACAAAGAAGATGAGTCCGGGATATAGTCCCAGGAGAGGATCGAAGTCCACCGGATATGGTCCTATAAGAAGGAGTGAAGTCCACCGGATATGCTCCTATAAGAAGGAGTGAAGTCCACCGGATATGGTCCTATAAGAAGGAGTGAAGTCCACCGGATATGGTCCTATAAGAAGGAGTGAAGTCCACCGGATATAGTCCTATAGATGGAGTGAAGTCCACCGGATATGGTCCTATAGATGGAGTGAAGTCCACCGGATATGGTCCCAGGAGAGGATCGAAGTCCACCGGATATTGTCCTATAAGAAGGAGTGAAGTCCACCTGATGTATTGGAGAAAGGCTTGACTTTAGAACATTGAGATAAAGCAGTTTAAGTGTGTAATTTTGTTTTCTTAATCCTAACTTTCAACCTATTTATTATTTGTTTTCAACTAAATTATCGGTTTTGTAATTTATTTAGATTAAACTAGATCTGAGAGAATAAATATTCCAAGAAGTTTGCGTCTAATTCTCTGTCCAAATTCTCACTTAAAGAGGGTTCTTAAAATCGTCCTGTTCTTAAGTCTAAAACTAGATTTAACAATCTAAAAATATTTGAACACTTTTTATATAAAAATGAATGTATTATTTTTCCTTAATTTTTATCGTTAGTTTTGGTTTCACATTTACATTTATCACAAAAAAACGAATCATAAACACTTTCTTAAAATAATCATTTAAAATTTTCGGGTCAAAGGCTCCAATAAACGGCAACAATATCTTGTGGCGAACTAAATATACATAACAAAAAAACTTAATACTTTTTTATTTTGCATTCAAAGACTTTTTTCGCGAAACTTAAACTTATTTTCTTAGACATTCTTATAATTTTACTTAACGACCCTCACTCCACAGAGCTATACTTATTTCCAGGCCCCCTAGATTTTGTCTTGGATAAATTTCATTTTTGTGAATATTAAGTGAAATAGTAAACTTGTTTTTGTAGGTGTTAGTTCACAAGACCTTCCATTGTTATACAGTTCGAGCAAAACAGGGAGGAAGTCAGGGATCAGCTGATAATAAAGCAGGAAAATGCTAAATCAGTCTTCAAAAAATTTTCTGAAAAACTTAATTTCGTTTGAGTTTTAGTTATTCTGCTTTATATTTTGAAATTATACTAATTTTACGCAAATTGAGGTGACCCTCTAAGCAAATATGGGAATGCCTGATTTACAATGGAACCCATTACCTTTTAATTGATCATTGACGTTGTAGAACTCATGTTCAAATGCTGAAAAACTGGAGTGTTATCCGTTAAAGGCCGAAAAACTGTAGTGTAAGGTGTACCCCAGCGTACAGTGTAAAGTCAACGTTACTGACGTAGCATATTTATCTTGAAAATCGAGAATATTTTAAGTCCAACGGTGGTTTCGACGTATGTTTTTTTAAATATGAAACTTTTAAACATACAAGGTTTAGCATGAATGCTTACAGGGAGTACGCATAAAAGTGCTGGAGCCAGTCTCAGGAAAAGTATATGTTTTTGAGTAAATATTTGTCGCGAAAACACAAAAAAATAATAATTATATTCAAAAGAGAGAAATCGCCGTTTATATCAAGATTTGCTAAACTTAAAGTGTGTCTTTAACGAATTAGAACGGTTTTCTGCAAAAGTTTTAATATGGATAGTTGAAATTTTATAAAAAAGTCATTTATATTTTCAGTTATGTTTTTAAAAAAGCAATTAACAAATATTATATATGCAGACGGTACAATGAAATGGCGCTTATTCAGCATGTCCAGGTATGAAAAAATAAGAGAAAAATTCACAGAATTAATTTTTGTAGAAGCAGTTATTGTCAACATTCACAATATATTTAAACGGTTTTCCTTAACGTCGACTAAATCTGTATAAATTCTCTTTGTATGCAACATTTGTTATTTTATATCAAATTCAATATATATATATATATATTTCAGTTTTTAACTTCACATTTTTATTAAAAAAAGAATTATACTTAACATAATGTTACACGTCTATCATGACGATCCTCCTATATATATATTTGTCTCCAACATATAATAAAGATAATTTTTCTCCTAAATTGATTTTTATTATCAATTTTTCATGACCTTTCTAGCAAATGCTTCTGTTTGGGATTCAAACTATTAACAATAATAATAATAAATAATAATAATAATAATAATGTTAGTTTACAATTTAAACCATATATTTCCAGGATATCACTAAACTGTGGTCCGCTGAGCTTGCCAGCTGTTCATTAATATTCTGTCGTGCCGCCAGCTCAAATAGAAATGTTTTGTTTGGCGGCAAACAACCAGCACTTGCAAGGTACATGAGTGTACTGCAACTGAGCTGAACTTTATTATGATGGAAAATGAACTATGACATTTTTAAAAATCGAATCCGTAATCTCTCATTTTATGCGCTAAGAATTTCAAATTAAATTTTAAAGTTTTTAATGGATAAAACCTAGATCGAGGAGAGCTAGCTTCCCAAATATATCCACGTAGGGCGGAACTTCTGTGGAGACTGTTAATCTTCAACGCTTGATCTCGATATCCAATGTGGACACTTTTAAATTCCTCAATTTTAAGTTATCCCTGCAGGGTATAACCATCACGAGGGATCGACTAGGAATTAAATTGATCCGTAGATCTGCATAAGATGGAGATTAATACTTGATCCCCTGATTCACAATACAAAAAATGTTCATAAAGTAGTATTATATAACTCTGATCGGTAAAGATACCTCTAATATCCATTAAGTGGTATGTTCTATTTGTCGCATAGTATACTATCTGAAATACGCTCACTATAAACAAAACCCCTGACTATCTGAAACAGCTATCATATTTAATACTTGGGTAACATTTCCTATTATATACTTATGAATGACAAGCACAATATAAGTCATTCACACAGCCTTTATTAGGTTAATTTAAAAAAAAGCATTATTTCGCGGGAACTATTATGTACTGACTGGATTGATCTCATTTATTATTATTATTATTCAATGACGAAAAAACTGCATTTATTAGATAGTTATTAGTGTGCTGAATCATTTCGATTAATACTTAAAACTGAAAATATTTTAAGGAATGACCCCAGACTACGAAGCATACCGTTCCCCACCAAAAGAGCAACATTTAGGAATCGTTAAAAACTTTTGTCTGAAATCGTTTTCGCCTTAATTTATTTTGACAAAAAGCATGTTTTTATTCAATTCTGAAAGAATTAAATCAGAACAACATTATTAATTTATTAAAGAATTGAACATTAATTTTTATTCTTTCAAGGTTTGGATTTGATGAATAGCGAGACATAGTTAAACCACGTAGACTAAATTAAAACTCTTCTCTTTGGGTTGACCCAGCCCATAAAAGAAGTGCTTCAGGTTATGACTCGCTATTCATTAAATCTGGTTTATTAAACATATACATATTCCATATTTTTGATTTTCGCCTTGAATCATCAATGCATTCTTTTCTTTTATTAAACATTATCAAAGAGGCTGTTGGCCTATTCAAGGTACTCTAAACATGTCCAATACACAATAAATGGTTCACTTTAAACCTTGTCTTGTTTTCTTTTGCCGAAAATTGATCAGATTTTAGTGCTGCGCCTCCCTACTCACAAGATCCTTTATCTAAAAATTAATGTAGCATAGGAAAAGAAGGAAATTTAGATAAGTTGCTTTTTTTCAGATGAAATACAATGATAAAGGGTTAAAGGGTACCGTAGTAAATCCGGCATCAAATTTAATGTCACTTTGACAGTTCCTCTAAATGCGAAGATTTTTTTAATTACATGAAAAAGTTTAAAATGTGTTAAGTGAGGTTAAACGAGTTCAAGATCTACTCTCTAGGGTTGAAATACACCAGGTCACTCTTTCTGCAATACGGAGGGAGGGAGGGGTTGCCTGACTGCCTTGAGCCCCGTGAAATAACCCCCGAGCCGTAAATATTTTAGAATTACCACCTTGCCCAATAGTTAAATATTAGAAAAGTATTTCCAGATTTATTTGATTAGAGCATTTCTTCCAAATATGCCATCTTGTATTTCATGTACAGCTTAAACCCTACAAAGTAACCCCGTTTTAAGGATACAGTGTCATGTACAATGTACATGGTAAATTCAAATTTTGCCGATCTTGAAAAAAAAATGATTTAGAAAAAACAGCCAGTAAAACGTTGTTAACAAATCTTAAGTTCATTGTACTTAGTTTTTTTTGTCAAAAATTACACACACAAAAAAATTTGTAAACCCTTATCTTTGCAAACTGATGGTGTTAACCTTCTATATTTCAACCTTAGACTATTTGCTCGAACAGAATTTATAACTTGAAATATTAGCGGTCTACGACCAGAGATTGCAATAAAATAGGGATTAAAAAATCAGTTTGTTACTCCATTCCATACTAGATTCCATATAGAGTTCTAAAAATTCAAATCTACAAATCCGGGATAGGAAAACAAGAAAATCCGTGAATAAAGAAAATTCTTCAGTAGACAATGTAGCATATTTCCTAACATTTAATTATTTAAAATATTGCTGAACAAACAGCAAACTTCTTAAATAACTTTGATGGTTTTAATGTAAATTCTTCATTTATTTATTTTTAAAAGTTAGTTTTCTTTCAGGAAGCAGATCTTTTCCACGCAAGTCGACCGACTAACAAGGTACGCTTTTTTTAGACAATATGAATAAACTAAACAGTTAGTTCGTTATATTATTTAAACAATATGAATAAACTAAACGGTTAGTTTGTTATATTATTTAGACAATATGAATAAACTAAACGGTTAGTTTGTTATATTATTTAGACAAAATGAATAAACTAAACGGTTAGTTTTCATAATAAATCTGTTCGAGGTAGTCATAAAAGAAATATTTTTTTCCAAATACCCTACTAATAATGTTTGGATATTTTTGTTTTTGTTAAATTTTAGCAGACAACCCAAATTAAAAATGGACACATCAAAGGAAACTTATGTAAGTGTTTTCAGGGTAAACTGAATATCCTTTTAGCTATTTCAATGACAACATTTGTTAGATATTATATACTAAAATATAAAAACATTTGATATTAGAGATAGCTTTTAAAGTTTTTGCGCAGGAATTCTGAACGATAAAACGACTTTTTTTACAGTTATCTTTGAAAAGGAGGACTAATACTAATGAAGAGCTAATAAGGCATTTAGTTTAACCCTAAAAATATCCAAATAAGTGAACGGTTCCTTTAGTAAATTTAAAATAATTTCTTATTTATAGGTAAAAGAAGGACGTATTCGGAGATCTAAATCTAGGGATTTACCTGCTAGGATAATACCAGGTAGGGCTTATACCAGGTTAAATCAACAATATAATCAACTAGTAGTGTTTCAACTTTTTATTGTCCATGCATTTCAGGTATACACACTGAATCTTTAAAAATTGAGGCTAGATCTGAACCACTAGATCCCACGAGGGTATGTGGCGGAGCTCAACCCTGTTTTCATTGTATTGTAAATGTAACCTGTAGGTCTGGTACATTGTCTTTTGGTTGATTGTTATTAAAAAAATAATAATAGAGAAAACACTTAAATTACAGCAAAGATCTGATCTACATTAACTGGTTCAAAAAATAAACCAGAGATCGGAGGCCGAATTCAAAGAATTTGAACCACGTCGTTGAACCGCCAATAAACGGTTACAATTGAGCGCCGGCTCAAATCACGAAACACTAATTAAAATTTCTTGCTGAACCAACTATGTTTGAACCGCGTCTAGACGCGGTTCAAATTCTTTTAATTCGGCCTCAGAGTTTTTGTGTAACGCTACTCACTAAGCCACGGAGCTCTTTCTATTACTAACTCCCATCTCAGGTATTGGTAATGATGCTGTTGAATCTGACCCTGAAGATGAGAATGAGTCGGAGCTGAATCTTGAGGTTGAGATACAGGATACTAGACACCTGGCAGAGTTCGATCAGAGTAATGCAAAGTAAGAACAAACATTTTTTTAATTAATAACAACAATTTGTTTTCCCTTATATTTGGGCGTTAAATCAAATTTAGATGAGTTACGAGGTCATGTGACCTCGTACAATTTCAGAAGGTTATCTAATTTTTAGGACCAAACGCAGCCTGCACAAATTTGGTGTCACGAAGTGTAGAATTGTAACCCCACTTTAACATTTCCAGTTATTAATGAATAATTTTCTATAATTATTATTGATACTGACTGTTTGAATTAGGAAGAAGAAGAAGAAAAAGACGAGTGTTGGATTAACGGAAAAAGAAGACTCTGAGAACGGAGCTAGGTATCATTATTGTAAATAATTTAAACAAACCCTTTTTAGAACAAAAATTCATATTTATTTTCCCAAAAATCATTGTTTTGCACTAACATTCTTTAAGTACTTAATATATACTCCAGAACCAGTGTACACTGTACAGTTGTACAGTTGTACAGTGTACAGTTGTTTAAAGAATGCTTTGGAATCCGGGAAATTATTATTCTAAATAGTGGGCATCATTGAATACAAAATTGAAATTTAAGCTGACGAAAAGTTTTTGATAAGTTTAGGTTAAAATACAATAATAATAATAATAAAAGAAATAATTAGGACAATTAGGACATGGAGATCATTTTAGATTTAGCCATGATACATACATAACATAAAACATGGAAAATAGCACTGAAATATAAAATGACTTGAGTGTGAATTCTCAGTAAATAAAGTATTTTAAAAATCAATGTTATTGTTTACAATACAACTAGTTCCTCAACCCTTTTTCCTTAGTTATACTTTATGAATATCCGTATGTTTATAAACTTTTGAAGAGGGCTTCGAATGAAGTTTGATTGTTTATTATTATTTTTATTATGAATCATAAGAATTTCCAATTATTCTAGTGGTCGAAGTATAGCTCTTCAAAACCGGTTCCTTACTGCGGTTAGATCAGGAAACATGAGAGACTTAAACGAGTGTGTGGAACAACTCCTAAGCGAGGTTCCTGAAGAGCCAGGGGCTTCAATGGCTCCAGGAGACTTAAATGATAAAACTGAATCTGTGATAAACAAGGAAGGGATAAATTAAATAGCACTTATTTTATTTTTGATTTAAAAAAAAAACTTATTTTATCCTTTTCATTTTTATTCTTAAAAACAGGAGAAAGATATGACTGTGATAGAAGACATTGTAAATAGGCAGTTTGGTGAGGGTAAGCTGACCTTCCTACATCTAGCTGCTCAAGCAGGACACAGGTAGATATATATATATATATATATACTTATTTTCTTTTATATATGTATATACACTTTACACTAAACATCTTAGTGAAGGTAAACAAAACAGGAAACATGTTTTTATATATTCAGTTTATTCAAGCTAAGCTGACCTTCCTACAGCAAGGACACAGATATATATGTTAATCATTTAATGCATGTGGTTTATGATGTGTCTGCTGTCTACTGTCTACTGTATATAATCTGTATATAATGTATATATATATTTATATATTATATATATTATATACAGTTTAGTCAGGGTAAACTAACCTTAAATCTAGCTGCTCATGGGATCTCTCTTTCCAAGAATTATCATATTGTGAAAATAGAGAAATGATAATAGACAGAGACACATCATAAACCTCATGCATTAAATGATTAACTTTTAAGACATCTTCTCCCGAAAAAACATGCCCGCCCCCTCGCACACATAAGCGTATTAAGATAATGGTTTGAAGATTATGTAAGTTTATCTTTATATGTCTAGTTATCAGCATTAATTTTAAACATAGATTTATGATACTTTATTGATACATTAGAAATACTAAGGATGTTTAGAATGTCTAATATTTAGATCAATTGTTGGACGATTGCTAGAGTTGGGCTCAGATCCATGTGTCAGGAATGCTAGATACTAATATAAAATTATGATTTATTTTTTTAATTTGATATAAAACAAGCATATTATGAAAACGTGAAATTTTTATCAATTTTATTTCTAATTTCTAATTTCTAATGTGCAGATTTTTTTTCCTTCAAAAATATGCTTTTTCATTTTTAAAAATATCAATGTCTTGTCAATCAATTTCCCCCGAAATAACTTTCATGGAATGCATCCCCTGGAATTATTTTCTCAATATATGTCCATTTCATTGTTATGTTTTACCTTTCCCAGGAATAATTCCCTGTGATTTTTATTAAAGTATCTGTCCAGGGATAAGTTGAAACGTGTTCCCTACACCCTTGCTCAAGATAAAGAGACAAGGAATATATTTAGGAAGTTTCAGGGTAATTTTCCAAACAGGTAATTTCCCCAACAGTTATTTTTCCAAACAGGTTCTTTTCCTAACCGTTATTTTTCCCAACAGGTACTTTTCCTAACCGTTATTTTTCCCAACAGGTACTTTTCCTAACCGTTATTTTTCCCAACAGGTACTTTTCCTAACCGTTATTTTTCCCAAAAGGTACTTTTCCTAACCGTTATTTTTCCAAACAGGTAATTTTCCAAACAGGTAATTTCCCCAACAGGTACTTTTCCTAATAGTTATTTTTCCAAACAGGTAATTTACCCAACAGTTATTTTTCCGAACAGGTACTTTTCCTAACCGTTATTTTTCCCAACAGGTACTTTTCCTAATAATTATTTTTCCCAACAGGTAATTTTCCTAACAGTAACATTTAATAACAGTTATTTTTCCCATCAGGTACTTTTTCTAACAGTTATTTTTCCCAACAGGTACTTTTCCTAACAGTTATTTTTCCCATCAGGTACTTTACCTAATAATTTTTTTTCCCAACAGGTAATTTACCTAACAGTTATTTTTCCATTAAGTACGTTTTCTATCAGTTATTTTTCCCAACGGTACTTTTCCTAACAGTTATTTTTCCTAACAGGTACTTTTCCTAACATGTATTTGAAATTTTCCCTAACAGGTACTTCAAAATTTTCCCTGAAATGTACTTCAAATTATACGTAACAGCTACTCCTCCTAGTAAGTACTTTTCATGACGGCGTTTTCAGTAATAGGTACTTTACTAAAATTTTCCTTCTATATATAAAATTAGTTTGTCTGGGTGTCTGTTTGTTTGTTGGTTTGTATCCAATAAACGTCAAAACGGTTGAGCCGATCGGACCTAAATTTTGTATGGGACCTCACGTGACCCCAGGGAAGGTTTATGAATGATCAAAGTTTTAAAAAGTGTTCAAAACTTTTTTTATTTTTGTAAAATTTGAAAAATGTGAGAAAAATTATTATTAAATCCACAAACTTTTTTTGTTTTTGTTTTATACTGCACAAAGAGAAGATGCTCAGAGATAAAGCCACAATTAAAAATTGAAATAGAAGATGGGCGCGAAGTGCCCTAAAAGCCTAGTATTTAAAGGCAATATGATTTGTGCGGAAAACTTTAGAAATCGAGGATATCGATATCAATGCTTGATCTCTTCTTTTTGTTAATCTTAAGATTATTTTACTCGTTGTATCCAGGTAAGCGTCTAAAATTCAAATAATCATAATGACGTATGCAGAATTCCCAAACAGCCAATCAGAAGCCGGGAAATTAAAAACAGAATGAATATATTCAGATTAAGTGATCGATATAAAGGGAATCTAATTCTAAAGTTTTCAGATCTGATTTTACATTATGGCTGGGAAGTCATTGAAAAGGAATTAGTGTGTAGGATGACTTATGTCGTGATGTTGGCAATTAGATGAAAAATACAAATATTTGAAGCAAAACCTGTGAAGTCATAGTTTAAAAATTATATAAGCATAATTCAGTCTTCAAAATACACTTGAAGGGACCTTTTTAATTTTATAGAGTGGCTTATTGGATTTAAAACAGGTTTTTATAAATCTTTGACGGATCAAGGATGACGGAGTTATTCTTATTTTATCGCTTGTATTTTATGTCTTCAGTCCATGAAATCATTGAATTAACTCTTATAGAATAAAAATAAACATATTCAAACCTTTCTAGATATGACTGGAAGGGTGCCCAGGTCCCACCTCCTCTAACACAACAGGAAGAAGAGGAAAAGGAACGGAAACAGAGCGAGAAGAAGAAAGCAAAACGATTAGAGAAAAAGGAGAAGGATAAACTAGTAAAAGAAGAGGACAGACTGAAAAAAGAACAAGAGAAGGTATGAGTTCTTGTACCTTGTTACCTTTATAAAAAAGGTTTTGGTTTCCCTCTATTTGAAGAGGGGTATGTCCGATTCACAACCATACCCGTTAAACTTTTGACTGAAGAATGTCTCTTTTTAATATACAAAAACGTGTGTAATTGATGAACACTCTGTTGCAAGTTGTTATATATTTAAAGGGACTGTAAAGGAAAAATGAAAGGGTGTATAGGCTGAAAGCTGATCACTTTAGCTCTTGATTGCGACCCATGAAACATCCATCTGAAGTTCCTGTTTTGAAAAATTGATGTAAAACTGTGTCAATTTTATACGAAAATTCATATATATTCAATTTTGTATAGAAATGGTAGGTATAAACAGATCATATTCAACAAATACGCAACCAATCTGAAATCAAAGATATTCCAGAGAAAGCTAAATGTTACGTAGGTTTTCTCCAATTATTATTTTATAATTTTATTTTTTTTTATGCACTCTCATTGGATGGAGTTCTTGTGACGTAATACGGACTTATAAATATTCATATAAGGAAAGATACTAGAATTGAGTGTTTGGAAAAGAAAGATACTTGAATTTACTGTTTATGCAAAGAGATACTTGAATTCAATGTTAAGGAAAAGAAAAGATACTTAATTGTAATGTCTAGGAAAAAGGAGAGATACTTTAATTTAATGTTTAGAAAAAGGAAAAAAAATTGACTTTAATGTTTGTTAAAGGAAAGATACTTGAAGTAAATTTTTAGGGAAAGTAAAGTTACTTCAAGTCAATGTTTAGGAAAAGGAAAGATACTTGAAGTCAATGTTTAGGAAAAGGAAAGATACTTAAATGTAATGTCTAGGAAAAAGGAAAGAAACTTTAATTTAATGTTTAGAAAAAGTAAAAAAAAAATTGACTTTAATGTTTGTTAAAGGAAAGATACTTGAAGTAAATTTTTAGGAAAAGTAAAGTTACTTCAAGTCAATGTTTAGGAAAAGGAAAGATATTTGAAGTCACTGTTTAGGAAAAGGAAAGATACTTAAATGTAATGTCTAGGAAAAAGGAAAGATACTTTAATTTAATGTTTAGAAAAAGGAAAAAAAATTGACTTTAATGTTTGTTAAAGGAAAGATACTTGAAGTAAATTTTTAGGAAAAGTAAAGTTACTTCAAGTCAATGTTTAGGAAAAGGAAAGATATTTGAAGTCAATGTTTAGGAAAAGGAAAGATACTTAAATGTAATGTCTAGGAAAAAGGAAAGATACTTTAATTTAATGTTTAGAAAAAGGAAAAAAAATTGACTTTAATGTTTGTTAAAGGAAAGATACTTGAAGTAAATTTTTAGGAAAAGTAAAGTTACTTCAAGTCAATGTTTAGGAAAAGGAAAGATATTTGAAGTCAATGTCTAGGAAAAGGAAAGAAACTTCAAGTCAATGTTTAGGAAAAGGAAAGATACTTGAAGTCAATGTTTAGGAAAAGGAAAGATACTTGAAGTTAATGTTTAGGAAAAGGAAAGATACTTAAAGTCAATGTTTAGGAAAAGGAAAGATACTTGAACTTATCCGACAGAGAAAAGAGAGCTTTAGCCGCAGAAAGACGACTGTTAGCTTCTTCCAGGTATTGTATCTACAAATTCATGCTTACCCGCTTCACATTTATGTAAAGTATTGATAAGAAATGTAAGTTGCGAGAGGATAGCAATGAACCTCACAGACATGCCGTACAACATCCGCTATGCAGGGTAAACTTGAGTCCATGCAGATTGCAAGAAATGTCAAGGAAAATCCTGAAGTGAAATGAGTTTGTATTGTTGCCATTTTTATTTCAGAGATAGTTTTATTAATAAGTTTTTAAATTAATATTTTTCTTAAGAAATTGTGAGATAGACTATTTTTATCTAAAACTATAAAAAAAAAATTTAAAATTTATGACTTAAATTAATGATTAAAATAGATATTTAACGAAATTTAGTTCAGAATGTTTCTCAAAAAATGAAATATTAAGAATCCGCGAAAAAATCATTTTTCAGATCTTATTCTAAAGCTTCTTTTGTATACTGGAGGCTCGATACTGTATGGTAAATCTGGGAGGCTCATGGCGGCCGTTGAGTCCCTTCCCTCTCTTATGGTTTAAACTTTTACACTTGCTCTAACAAACCATTGTTATAGTGTTGTGCTGCTCAGATGCTTTCAGTGTGGTTTGGATATATCAGGAAAGGTTAGTTTGTTGGAGTATTTATATATATATAAAGTTGTAATCTCTGTGTTTCCCAGTAAAAATCGTCTTAAGTGCGGGTAAACGGCGGGAGTAACTATGCGTAACCTGGGCAACGCTGGGTTCCCAAGCTAGTTTAATTTATATTATTTATTATAAAATTNCCCTCCATTGTCCCGAATATAAAGAAAAAATAGGTCAAAACTTTGTACCAAATAATTTTTTGATTTTTTTTCTAGATACAATTTATATTTTAATCGTATAGGAGATTTTATTTCTGTTTGAATACTTTGTATTCGTTCAATCAATCTTGAAAATAAAATGTAAAGGAAAATATTATTGTATTGTAATTTGTATTTCCTGAGGTTGGTGATCATTGCTTGATCTCAATCTTTTGTTTTTAATTTATCTTAATTCGATATCCCAAGAGTGTCGTCTGTGAAGCAAATCAGAAGATAATGAATTTTGTGTTCAACTAATAAGAGAATAGACAAATTACGGATTCTGCGTAAAATTTTAAAGTGGATATCAAGACCAAGTGATCGATCAACAAAAAAGTTCCCAGTTCTAATGATTGATTTTACATCAATAAAAGAGAAGTCTGTTTACACTTTTAATTTTTGTTTCAGGTTCCGTTTTGTTATTCAGACAACAGCTTCTGTTCTCCAGCCTGCGTTAAGAAACATCGCGAAAATAACAAATAACAGGGGGGTATTCAGGAATTTGTCTAGGGGGGGTTGCATTTTTTTACTGTATTGTTCTGAGCCCCCATAGACCCCCCCTGTATACGCCTCTGTATCTCATATTTTTCTTAACTGCTTCAGAAAACTTTTGAGAAAACCATGAAAGAAAATTTTATTTAAAATCAATTGCTGAGCTCTTTCCACTGAGAGGCCATTATTGGCTTTACACTAAAAAGCAAATTTCTAAACTATTTAAATAATATATTTTATGATATAACATGTTAACAATGAAAAAAGGATCAAAAAATAAATAACAATTTTCTTTTGTTTTAATTTTTTTCTTAGAAGGATTGTTTTGTTTTTGAAAAAAAAACTATCACTTGTGAAAACAAACCTCTCGTTTTGAACTTTCAAAACATGAAAAAAATTTTTTTTTTTTGAAAACTACCATTTTTAAAAAACAAAAGTTTTCCTTAAAAGTGGAAAGGATCCATTCCTAGTAATATGATGTCATTGATTCTTTTACAACGAATCCAAAATTTAAAAAATAGGAATAAATTATATCAATTATCAATAAAATATTTCTTAAATAAGGAAAAGCTTAACTTTGAGCACATGGCAGTGGCATATATATTGTTGGGATCTGGTTTAGGAATCTCTTCATTAGGAATAATGGATTTATTTATTTATTGTTTGGCCAATTATATATATTTTTATACTTTTAATAGTGTAAAGTTTTGTAAAGATTTTATATGGAATATTTTTCTAATCCATTATTTTATTTCAGTGTTTTGTTGGGAATTATTTTTCTACAAAAAAAGATGTGATAAAGTATTATTAAAAGATAAAAAATAAATATTAAAATTCAACCAATCTTTTGAAGAAGAGCTGAACCTGCATTAAGTTTGTGCTTTGTATCTATGAATATATTTTTGCTTGCCTGTCTGTCTTTTTGTATCCAAAAAATGTCAAATGGTCTGAACCGATCAGCGTTTGGTTCCTTCAGTTTTAATTTAAAAAGCGCTTTGGTTTATTTCTCAACAATCCTTAAACAAAAATAAAACAGAGAAGATATAAAATTTATTTTTAAAGCTCAAATTGAGATCGAAAGTCACAGCTTGCTGGGAAGGGCTGAAATGTAAAATCCGAATGTAGCATTATTACTAGTAAAATATATAAATGTCGGAATAAAAATAATTACTTGTTAGGATAGTCAGGCTAGGGTCTGACTGACCTGAATTTGGTGCAAGAGTAACTGTATTGTTTTATTATGCATCCATTTTACCAAACCGTCTACAATGCAACCTTAAAGGACCTCCTGCAACAAACAAATTTGCCACTAAGTCAGTCCATTTGCCACCACATCCAACAAATGAGAACTAGTTCAAAATGTAAGGCTGGGAGTCTTCTATTTTAATTAAGTTTCAAAATGTATCTTGAAAATACGATTATTAAATTGTATACTATTTAACACCATCAGATGTTTATAAGAAAAATAAAGTTGTTTGTTTATTTATGTCATTTTTTTTGTTGACAATAATGAACGATAATTCATATTTTGCAGAATGCAGAAGTCAGATGGGTAAAAATTATTTTAAAAATTCGAATAAAAAAAATAACATCCCCACTCCGGACTCCCTAATTTGTTTCTTATGTAAAAGTAAGGTTTATAAAATTCTAATTGAACTTAAGTTAATTAGAAAAAAAAACACAGCGGTGATAAGGTTATAACTAACACCTACTAAAGCTTGTTTTAATGACCAAATTTCTAATTTTTGAATATTCCACAAATTTTCAAAATGAAAGGAACTAACAGAAGGAGAAGGTAAAATGTATGCAACATTACTAGACAGACTTTGTGCCCTGCTAGTTCCTATGAATTTTATTTATTGCACAAGTTTAAGAAAAACTTATTATCCAGTAACAGATTAGAAATTCAATTTTTTTATTCTCTTAAATAGCTTTGCAAAAGAATAGTAATAATTTGAAACATTTGCAATCTACGTTGTTTAAAAAAAATAAAACTGGAAAATACACATCCTTATGTTATTGCACTTTACATGCTTTTCAAGATTTTAAATATACAAAAATCATAAATTTAAAAGGTAGAATACAGTTCTTATAATTTTAATGTTTTTGTTTTTGTTTTTGTGTTTGTAAGATCCAATAGTTGTTTGTATACATTTAACAACCAGTTTCAGAAAAATTCAAGAATTCTGTTGTGTTTATTTCATGGTTCTCAATAAGTTGTTAGGACAATTCCATAACCAATTTGATTAAAATTGTGATTTGGTTCTAAATAGTGATATTCTCTGATTTTTTTACATATTCTGGTTGTTTATTTACTGTTTGTTTATAACTTTAAACTGGTTTAGTCACAATACCCGGTTAGAGAGATTAATCAAATATTTACACATGTTAAATTGATTAAATTCCTTATTCAGATTATTAATTTTGAAATCTCTCATTTTAAATTTATTTAGTTTTGAAACCCTCAATGCTGTTCTCAAGTTGTTTTCTGCACGAGATTATACCTAACCATGCTTGTGCTTATTAATAAAGATTAATATTACTCAAACCTTGTCTTTTAATAGTCGAGATTTAATAGCAAATCTCCAAAATTGCCCAACAGGGTCCCATAGAAAAGTGGTTTTAATTGTAAATTTTATTTTAGAAGCAAAATGCTAGCGTTACTACCCTAAATCACTCTTTGTCCTGGCATTTCCAAAAAAAATGTGTTCTGCCTTTTTTGTGCTTTCAATTAGAATTATCAGAGATTTTTGTTCAGATTTTGACAATTTTGGTATAATTTAACCCTATTCAGGCTGACGTCTGGTTTAATCAAAATAGACACTCTATATCCATAGTGTATTACAAATCTATAACGTTTGATACACTTTTTAAAAGCCCTTGTATTCTACTTTAATAATCAGCTAAAAAAAAATTAGCAAATTTGCTAAATTTCTAATATCTATTGCAATATCAAATTAATTAGCAAAAAATGTGCGAAAACAAAAAATTTGCGAAACATGATAAATTATGCATTTTTAAAGAAGTCCTTGACACTTCAAATTTGAGTATGCAAATAATGAGGAAAACATAAAATGTGTAAATTCTCTTGCAAGGCATCTGTCCAAAATTATGTGCAAAATGTCTTTGCAAAAATTGTTTAATCTGCTCCCTTTTGCACAAGGCTTTCCTAAGAGCAATAGCATGTTAAAATCCAATGACTTGAAGAAGGTTTCTGTTTCAGAGATTGTTTTTTGTTTTTATGTTTGGATCATATCTCAGGAACACTTTTGCCAATTTTATTTGAAGAATTCATTAGAACCACAGGAGTGATGGATGAGTTGGTTGACTTTTATAAATAACATGTCAAGAAAACTAAGTTTTTGTTAAAAAAAATGAAAACCATTATATTTTTTAAAATTGCTTTTGATAACGATGTGTTTATGTGGGAAACCTATAGCTGAGTTCACCACGTCACAAACTATAAAACTATTTTATAATTGCTTCTAAGGGGACCCTGGTCAACATAAATGTTTCATATTCCTAAAACTTGTATTCCTAAAATTAATCAGTTTGAGACAGGAAATTGTTTTTTACCAAGTATTTGACTAATTTTCAAATTCCCAATAAGACGAATAACGTTCTCAGAGTGTTAGTTAACATTCCTTTAAGGACGTTAATTAACGCCACTATTTTACGTGCCAGAAACGTAAAAACTAACCCACTTTTATGTTACATAACTTTATTATGTTACGTTACATAACCTTATTATGTTACGTTATTTAATGTTACATTTAAAGTTAAATAACGTAAATTAATGTTATATAATACATTTTTAAAGGTATCAGCTTTCACAAAAGTTCCGTTGATTAAAGTTATTTTACGTAGCAACAAATGTATGGTACGTACATACGTTCATGAACGAAACTTTTACGTCAATGAACCCTAAATATGGAAGCAGCTTTCACAAAAGTTAGGTTGAGTGATGTTATTAACGTAATAATGACCGTATGTTTACAAGAAACCAAAATTTAATTTCTATCAATCCAAAATATATGCTCATTTTTCACCAAAGTTATGTTGAATAATATTATTTGACGTACCAAAGATCAAAACCAAACACTAAGTACTTACCTAATGTTCTGATGATAACAAATATGTTCTTACCTTTTGTTTTGTAGAGAGCACTATTGTTCTGTAGGAAACAGTTTGTACTAAACTTTTGTGATTTAAAAAATACTTTGTACTTGCCCAATTGTTCCATAGAAAACACAATGTTGAGAACACATTAGTATTATTTTTTATTTAGTTGCATATTTGCTTATCATCATATTCAGAGAATACTGTATAAAAGATAATATGCTCAGTTAATGAGGAAAAGGATAAAGATATACCAAAAAATAAAACATTAAATATAAAAATCACTGTACTTATACTAAACATATTTAACATCATATTCAAATTCAGTGATATTTAGGGCTAATTATTTCTGCTTAATTTCTGCATCTAGCTTTCATGGATTAACTTGTTTGATTATCACATGTGACATTTGTTTGAAACTTTAGCAAACAAATGACTCATAAGATAAAAAAGATTCAATAATCAATCCATGTGCTCCAGTCCGACAAATTAAACTATTTACATAAAATGGTGCACAGAAAACATATTTTAAAATGTAAAAAGAAATTTATATGAATAGTTTGGCATTGGATTAAGTCGCAAAATTTGCAAAAAAAAAAAGATATTTTGTAAATAAACGTTCATTAGCGTTCCACAATTATGTTTAAAATAATGGTATCTGACCTTCCTGGAAAATCTTTAAACACCAGGCAGGCAGAACATTTTAAGAAATAAAATATTTGCATTTTAATTAAATCAAAACCACCTTCCATCCTTCTTTACCAAACGAGGAACTAAAAGAGAACAAAACAACTTTACAATTTTCGTAGTGTTACGTCATTAACAAATAGAAATGATTGATTTTCAAAAATGAAAATGAACCAAAATATCTAGGTATTACCAAATAAAATAAAGATAAAAAAGATAAAAATATTACACCTTTAACAAAGTGTAGAAGATATTCAAAATTTAAAATAATATATATAACCTGAATTGACTACTGAACACTGAACAGTATCAAAATTAAATAAAAAGCAAAGGATTTTCTTTATCCCAAAAATGTTCAAAAATTATTTATATTTGTATAAACCAAAAATCAGTTTAGATTAAATATTAATTATTTAGAGATTCAATGATCACATAATGTTCAATGTAGAATAAATGGGATACTATATAAGTGGGATACTATATGAAGAAATTAGAAAGGTTGCATCTTTATCTTAAAATATGCTTTATGAAGAGACTAATATAAGACTAAAATATTTGAAACGAATTAACCAAAAGTATATTTTTTATCAAATACAAGAAGAGTTTAAAAACAGACTATCTATTAGGGTTTCCAACAAACAAAATTTTTTTCAAAAAATGTGAAAATTTTCGATCGCATTTTGCAAACTTAATTGCAAAATTTCGACAAAGAAATTCGCGAAAATGCAAAAATTTCCCAAAAATTTTGCGAATATGCGAAAATATTTTGCAGTTGTTTTTTAAAATTCTCTATTTTTCGCGAAATTGTTGTGTTTTTTGCATAATTTCCATTTTTTTTTGCAAGATTTTGCATTTTTTCGAAAAAATTTTGCATTTATTTTGGTGTCAATTTCACATTTTTCGCGAGCAAAAGTAAAGCAAAAATGAATCAAAAAGGTTGCAAAAAAAATTTTTTGCGAAAAGATTTTTCCTTTTCGCTGGAAACTCTACTATCCCTACTATTAAACACAAACTGATTCACATCGTACATTTTTTCCATCATTTTTTGGTAACTTTTTGCAGTCGGAAGCTTTCTTGCATTTTGGATGACAGTAATCTCTTAATAGGACCCATTTGTTTTTATTGCAAAGCTTTTTTTGAAATTTTTTTTCATTAGGTGGAAGCTTGCCATTTATATGGGTTTTTTCATTTCTAAATACATCCGTATCATACATACATATTTTTTGGCAGTTTTGACATTTTTTACTCTTGGAACATTTGCCCAAACACAAAAAAGGAACTGTGAAAGATTCAGTTTTAGCATTGCATTGGTCTTTGGTTCTCAAATCTAAATCTGCGTCGTAATCAAGATATCCATAGTCATTTCCAGATTCAACCGATGGAAGAGACAAGTCAATGGTTCCATTATTTTTTTCAGATACTTTCTCTGGTTCAAGTGTTGTTATCTCTTCTTCCTCTTCTCTTGGTTTAGTTGTTTTACATTTACATTCTCTAACACTTTTCTTCCTGGTTTTCAGAGGTTCAAGCAAGTCAATAAGTTTCTGGATACCTATGGATGATTTTAAATTTTATCTCACTGATTTTTTTTAAAATTTTTAATTTTCAGTTTTGGGCTGTGAATGATATCCCACACTATACATAAACCCTTAAACCCTCATTTCTAGTAAGTATCTATCTACAGTACTTTCATAATATTGTGAGAAAAAAATTACCATTGCTCGGTATTTCAGGGATCACATCAACTTCTTCACTACCATAGTCTGCTTCTTTGATATCTTCCCAACTTGACCCCACCTCACCCCTATATGGATTCAGGTTTTGAAAGCCTGGGAGCTTTAAACTGTACAGAAAAATTCAGAAGAAAAGCCAGACATCGAATTTAAAGAATTTGAGCTAGGTCTGGACCTGACTTAACTGCCCAAATTTTAAGAATTTGAGCTAGGTCTAGACCTGACTCAACTGCCTAAATATAAGGAATTTGAGCTAGGTCTAGACATGATTTAACTGCCTAAATTTAAAGAATTTGAGCTGTGTTGCTGAACTACCTACAGCCGGTTTAAATTCAAATCCTTCCTTGATCTTTAACTTTGCATCAGTGGTTCAAATTTGAACAGATAATTTCAGTGACTGTAACCCTTGTAATTAGTTTAATATATATAGCAAATGTAATGTCATAATGTAACGTAAAATAAAAAAATCTAAAATAATATTATATTACCATTCTGAAGACTCATTTTCTTGATTCTTTTTGGCAGCAGAGCTAGCAATTAGCTGAAAAAGTATATTTCAGAATAACACACTTATTTATTTTAAGTATTTTTTTCCAGGAACTAGTCACTATAACTACATGCAGCTATGTTGCTTTTTCTTATTATTATCTAAATATACAAGAATTCTAGGGTATTTAGTATTTTTTTAATTCTGCTGTTTTCCTATTGTACATTAAATATACAAGGATTTTATGGCGCTTTGCGTCTATTTTCTACTTTAACATTTAGTTCTGGCTCTATCTGCATGAGCGTAAACAGTGGGAGGGACAAGGGGGAATAGTGCCCCCCCTCCCTTAGAGCTGTAAGGGGAGCTATCACACTTTTCAACTCTGTTAGTTTTAAAGGAGAGAAAGAGCAGTACTTGTAAGATATTTCGACTGTTTGTGTACCTGTAAAGCCAAAAATTTGTTAATAAATCAATTCTAGAATCAATTATTTCGTTTTCAGTATAAATATTGAACTTCTTATTTTCCATGAATTTATTTGCAGATTTCTACAAATTCTTCAAATGTCGTCTTTTCAATAATAATTCCAGAAAATCTTTGTGAATAATGAGAAACTAGAATAATGAGTAAATAGAAACTAATTATTGAACAAGATTACTTATTTTCGATGATAAGATAAATTTTTATTTTCTGAACCTGTTCCTAAATAACTAATTAGTTTAAAGTAGAATTTTTTTTAACATTTTTTTGTCGTCCTTATTTAATAGTTAAGATGAAAACAATTCTGAAAACATATCCACCCAAAAGTACGAATTTAAACGTCGACTATGCTCTCAAACTCAGGATTTACAGATCTTTAAAAATTTTAATATGTCTCAAATGAATCCTAACAAGTTACTACTCAGTTTAACTATAACCTTACAAAGCCAGTTTGTACCTTCAAATATTCATCAGTCATATGTGAGGTCCCGATCAGTGTATGCCGTTTATTCGATACAAGTGGACAGACTAGCATACAAACAAACAGACACCCAGACAAGCAAAGTATATATATAGATAGAATAAGGAGAGAATGAAATCCTAACCCCAAGTTTCCAACCTAAACATTCTTACTTTTGTATGAGTATATTTATTTGCTCTATAGTGACACAGGTGCATTGGAAAATAAATAATAATATAAAATTTCATTTTTAAAAACTTGGAATAGCTTTCAGAATTAATTAAATCATTAGTTTTTAATGTTTAAATCACTAATTGGGTTATAACTACGGCTTTTAGTTGTTTAATACATTGGGATACAGATGTTTCATAGAGGGATACTGAAAGGATACAGTGGTTAAATAGAGAGGGAACCAGGAGGGATACAGTGGTTTAATACAGGGGATAAATATGGAACATCTTAAAATATCAAATGATTAGAAATCTTGTAACTGCAGAAAAGAAAAGGTTCTTCAAAATGTTTTATTACAATTTTCTTTTTCAAAATTTGGATGTTAATAGGAGGGGTTGGTGGCGGCTCTGCACCCCCACCCTCATTTGAACATCAAGCAATATTTATTAGATCTATTTATATGTTTACAGTGAATTAAGTGCAATTGATAAAAAATTTAATTGATTAATATAATAATTAATTGTTTAATAGATTAATTCAAAGAATTATAATGAAAAGATAGATAGTACTGCAAATTAAATATTCTGGTCATAGGAAACTAAAATTAAATGCTTTTATCCTCCTCTGCTACTAGAGGAACACTGATGCATCTATTCTTATTTGCAAACACTGCCCAGAGAGAACTGGTTTCAATATGTACGCAGGTTATATGCAACAGCAATTAACTTTCCTTGCCTAATTACCTTGGATTAATTAATGTAAATGGTAAAAGGTTCTAGACTTATAAGAGGCTCCTAAAAGATGTTTAACATATTCAAAAATAGTGCATCCTCCATCTTGGCTTCAAGTCCTCCTGATGATGTAAGGTACTTTCCCAAAGATTTCCCAAGTGACAATATCCTAAATGGGAACTTCCCAAATGTGCATTTTCCCAAAGGGCAATTTCCCAAAGGTTAGGTTAGGCCTTTGAAGCGACCCAGGCTGCAATGGGCTAGGGAGCAGAGCGCTGTGGCTAGGATGAGCTAGGGGGCCAAGCACTGCAGCTAGAACAGGCTGGGAATCATGTGCTGCGGTTAGAACAGACTTTGGAAGTCCCAGCTTGGTAAATTGCACAATTAGGAAATTGCCACTTGGAAAAACACTGTTGGGAAGTTGCTGCTTGTGATAAAGCCTTTGGGAAAGTACCTATCATATCATCCTCCTGACACTGAGGATCTAAATATCTCGTTGTCACTCTCTGATTCCAGAGGTTCCATAGGTCCATATGTCATCTGATTGAACATAAAGTCCTTTAGCTTATGTATACAGGAGAAGAACTCGGACTAGGATGACGCTTGCGAGAGGGAGTAGGGACAGGGCTTCCAATCCCATTTTCTCCTGAAGTCTTCAGAGATATGAGGGGAGATGTAGAGATTGAGGAGGATTGAGGAGAAGGAAGGAAGAGCTTAGAAGGTAAAGGTTGGAGTAAAGAACTCAGTTTTGGGTTTTATCCAGATGGCTTGGTGAACTGTTAGACAGAATCTTGGAATTAGCTACACTTAGTGCATGGTTTATGGCAATGTTGTAAGGAGGAAAGTTTATTTAAAAGTTCTTCTTGTTATTGGGACTCAAGTGATTACATAAGAAAATTCATTAAGGATTAAAATACATATTTTTGTATGTAATGTTGTCAATTTTACAGCCACCTTTAAAATAACAATTTTATTTATTCATATTAAGTGTGTTAATTTAGTTAGGTTATTAGATATTTCAAACAATGAATTCTGTTGATCAAATAATCTATGTTTGAAATATCAACTGTGGCAAATTATCATGCCATTGGACATAATAAAAAAAAACTTTGAAATCCACATTACTTTCTTAATACTTGTCTCCTTAAGTGAACTTTGGTATCTAAAGAGAGATCTTATAGTTTCACTAACAATTATGTTCTTATTAATATTAGCTCAAGACCTTAAGAAACTTGCCAAATACTGATCAGTAGATTTTCGAGCTTGGACGATCAAGCTAAATTTTGAAATTAGCATTTTTACAACCAAACAACAAGCATCGATATAGCTTCGGTTTTTCAGGAGACTTTTGTTAAACCAAAACATGCTTCAGAGTCTAAAACTAAAGAATGTGCGAACTTTAAGTTTGAGGTTAAAAGTTCTGTAAAATAATGAATAGCTACTTAAATATTAAACCTTCTCAATTTTAAATTTGAATTTCCCGGGAAAAATCTGAACCAATCAGAGAAAAGAATTTATGGAGAATATTACGTAACCATCGCTATTCAGCTGTTTTAGTTAACTTTAAAATATTTCCAGTTACAACCGTATTTTGGTGTTACGTGCAAATATTAATTAATCTAAAACGTGAAATTTGTTAAATCAAGGTTTTTACTTTTAAATATATCGTAATTAGTTGAATGCCGCTTATTGCTGAATGATGATAGACAAATAGGGATTGCGGGATTTCAAGATTTTAACCTTGTGTTTAAATTTTAACTCGTCGATTTCGGCGAGTTAAATATTTAACCACAGGTTTAAATATTTAACCACACGGTTAAAGTTCAGGTTTAAATTAAGTCAGAAGTAGCATTTAACCATGAACTTAAAATTTAAGTCAAAACTTTTTGTTCTTTAGTTTTGGACTCTGGACAGGTTAATTTTGCAAAGAAAGAAATCAAAATTGAACTGATTTAAAGAGAATTCGATTGGGATATATTTATTATTTACTCTCTAGGGTTCAAGCATTATCTTTTTGTTAGACATGAAAATTATGAAAATTAAAAATGATTTTCTTTTTCTGATAAGAATGATGATCCGCTCCATTTCCATATTTCAAATTCCTAAATGAACAATTCCAACTCCAATACCCAGTAAAATAAAAGGAGCAGCCACATGTTCAAAATTTAACTTTTCCTAAAAATACAATAATTTCTTAGTATAGCCCCCCCCCCCTCCCACTCCAATAAATATTATTTTTATGACATTTTGACAAAAATATCACAATTTTATTTTAGTTTAGAATTTTAGAAATCATTTATCAATAGTTTTTTCTTTTGCTTAAAAGTATGAGTAATGCTTGCTCTGAAGGTACATGTGTTCCAGCCTGTCATTTGCCAAATGATTAAGTTGAAATATGAAAAATATAGAAATATTAAAATATTAAATTATGTGAAAAATTAGTTTTTTCATATCCATGTTTTCTCCTTGGCTAAAATTATGATTGATTCTTGGTGTGTAGGTACATGTGTTCCGGCCTGTCATTTGTTAAATAATTAAGTTGAAATTTGAAAAATATAGAAATATGAAAATATATAGAATATAAGCCAAAAATATGAAAAATATGAAAAATATGAGAACATGAAAATATGAAAAATATAAAAAAATATGAAAAAGATGAAAAAAAAGATAGTATGAAAAATATTTTTTTTTTAAAATTTTATTGCTATTGTTTAGCAAATGAAAATGAAAATTAAAATTTATAAGAATAAATGTATTGACATTGAATTGCGTCAAAAATTGCATAACATTATTTTTCTTAATTTATCAGAAATGAAATTATTCTGGATGCACCTAACTTTTATTTTAATTTGTTTGCTGACGAGTTTTAACAATGAGAGATAACACAATAAATAAAGAGGAACACCTGCAAAATTGTCCAGTTTAAATAAAATGGCGCTTTATCTATTAATGATTTATTCTTCTTTTCTTGTTGGAGTTAATGGAGGTTGGTGTGATAACAAGAACACTGCTGGACAAGATCTTGTTTCTGCATATAGTCGGTAAATTATTTAAAGGGACTGTAGACGGAATTTCACGTGACCCTTTATGCGAATAGTTCTATGCCAAATTCATGACTGTCTCCTTTAAACTTTTAAACGGTCAATAATATATGGAAGATTTATATATTTATATAGCTGGTGCCAAAATCCGCTAGAAATCACAATTAAAAAACAATCTATACAAGGATTTCATTTTAGATGAGACAAGCTTATATGGGTACTGTTGTGAATCGTCATCCTATAAATAAAAGAAGTCACTTGAAATTACATCTACAGTTCCTTGGATTAAGATACAATTCCAACAGAAACTTTATAGAAAAAGAAAAATTAAGCATTTAAATATAAATTGATAAAAATCTCGCTGTCAGGTTACCATTGAGTAGAAGAGGAATGAAGCATCAGTCTGATATCAAGCACAATCTTCCAGTGGTATGACAGTGGTTCCCAAAAAACTATGGAATACAATGACGACTTTTAATGTTAATGATATGATTTAAACAGTAACTTAAAGATTGCTCTTATATCGCTCTTATATCATTCCATAGTTATATCAAGCTGTATAAGATAATTTACGAGGCAAGACTTACAATCCCATTTTGTTTCGATAAAGTATATTTTAGTTGTGTCCATAGGAAATTTGTTTAGGTTTATGGCATTGTTCAACACTTTAGGACTGTAAAACTTTCTTATATGTTATAATATGCAATGTTTATCAGCACTGCTTCATGCTATTAATGGTCGAGAAAAACTGTAAACAGGATCTGCGTACACTGGAGACATACGGATGCCTCAATACACAATTGTTCGATGTACTGTATGTCACCATTCGATCTTTACCTAAACCCCAGATTCCCTTTGAACCCTGATCTGTTTCTTTATTGCAAAGACGATGGATTACATCCCTTGTTTCAATCCCATCATGCTCATGACAAAATAATGATTATTTCAACATAAATCAAAACCTCTAATTCAGCTATTATTTATGTGGTTTTCAAAAAGCCCTTTCTTAAGATTAAGAATAAAAAACATAATGTCAAATTTTAGTTGATAAACTAGACAGAAAGATAAGGTAAAATTTGTGCGACATTTTTTGCAAAAAAAAGGTTCATTTAGAAGAAAAAGATGGACAACTGAAATGGATAATTCAGACAAATGAGAAAATTATCGTTTTTTCAGAGAAACATAAAAAGAATGATTTTTTTACCAAATGAACAATTTTAATGAACAAACTATCTTGATGAGCAAACGAATTTTCTAAACAAAAATGAACGATATTGAATTTTTTTTTGATCAGTTGAAGAAAAAAACTTACAAAATCGGTTATTTACAAACAATGAACAAATGAAATGAAAAAATTTAATGTGCCCGTCTCCAATTTCCAGTACAACTTCTGGTTTTGATTTTATGCACAAGTTTGAAAATAGCAAATTTATCCGTAAAAATATATTCACAACAATTTGTTCTTCTCACATAAGCACTTCAATAACTGATTTTATGATAGAAACACATTAGGTTTTAATCTTAAGTACAATTTTACTTGGGATTATCGTGATGACGCTTTATGTGCTTGAAAAATTATTGAAAGAAAATAAAGATGAATTTAGGAAGAAATGATAAAATCTGAAGGATATCCTGTAGAGACCTATTATGTGACAACCCAGGATGGTTATGTCTTGGCACTTCATAGGATCCCTTATGGAAAAACAAACAAGTAAGGCTCATCACTTTAAGGGACTGTAAGCGTAATTTCAAGTGACCTTCCATTTAAAGAGTGGCATGTCTGATTTACAATGATACCCTATAAACCTCTGTTTGATCAAGGATTTCGTAGATACTTATTTAAAAGCAGGAAATTGAGTGCCAAGAAACCGGGCGAGTGTACACCAGCACGGAGTGTACACTGTAACCTCGAGTCTCCTGCGGCCATAGAGAATATAATAGATATTAGAGTGGAATTTACTAGAAAAAAGTGTAAAACGTCCATTTTGTTGTACTGTTTCCATACTGCAGGTGTACTTCACATATTTATGCTCTTTAACCTTTTGGGCCCTGGAATATCATTTTATAGAAAAACTAAAATTAATGTTGAAAGAAAACCAAATTATGAAATTGGCTGGTTTCATAATTGACCAATGATCATTTCACATAGACTCTATGGCTTTCACTTTACAAACGATGATTTTATATAACTATAATTATAGTTATAACTATAAATCAAATGATGATTTTTATTCACCTAATTCATTATAAAGTTTATTTAACAGCTTTAAAAATTTCAAAATTGAAATGAATAGTCTAGGGAACATACTGTATTAATGTACTCTACTGCACATAATTTGTGAACATTTACATGATTTGTACACTTTGAACTCCCTTTCAGGCTGAAAGGGACTGAAAAAATTCATACCGAGAGATTCTTTAAATTCCTCTCTAATATATATTCTATTCTCTTTGCCTGCGGCGCTCAATCTTCAGTTATACAAATGAAGGTATCTACCTCGTCATTGTCCGGAAAAATTTTGAAGGTTACTGTTGTGAATCGGACATGCCTCTTTATAAATGGAAGGCCACTTGAAAATATTTAGTAAAGATGTGAAATTTAAAGTTTTTCAATCAAAATTAAACTAGAGAATTACCATGATAACTTGCACATTCATAAATCCACTTTTTAGCCAAGTATATTTCCTTTTTTCTGACTGGATTTTACTTTAAATATTATATGTTTGTTAACTTATACCTTTTAATAAGTACTAGCTATGGCCCACTTGCCAGGTTCAAATAATGTTTTTAGCTGTATATTATTACTTTTCCTGCGAACATTTTTACTTTGTTTTGTGAAGAAAAAAAACTTAGAAGTTTTAACCAATAAATCTCCTTCTGACTGGCCATATGATGCTACTGATGCACTAGGTTAATAGGATAAAAAATAATTTTCTATACTGCAGTAACCCAACTGGGAGAGAAGCTGTGTTGGTCCAGCATGGATTACTTTGTTCTTCAGCTGATTGGGTGATGTCAACTCCAGAGAAAGGGTTAGGTAAATAACTTTAATTATAACATCGTTTTAACAATTTATCATTATTTTATTGATGAATTTCTTATAAATTGGTCACAGGTATTTAGGACCATGGGCAAAGTTCCGTTGTAAACAAAAGCGAAAAATATTTGTTTTAAAAAAATAATGACTTCCTTTTTTCTGCTAAAAATTGCATAAAACTTAAAAAATAAAATGTCCGCTTTTAACGCTGTTATTAATTTTGAGATTGTAAAGGATTAATGGTAACTTTTTAGTATGATGGAAAATACTGTTAACTAAACGAACATTCCATCGTTAACTAAAATTGAATGGCTTCCTAAAAAAATTACATTTTTAACTAAAAATTAACAAACAACTTGAATAATATCAGCAGCCCTACAGAAATGGATGGATCATTTCCACTATATTGAAAATCCATCACTTCGTTTAAAAAACGACAAAGAAAAAACAAAAAAGGAAACAATTGATTTTAACCCAGGGTGGGGGTCATTCCAATGTTTGATGTTCAAATATGACAAATGATACATCATTAGAAAGCTCTTATGCTCTACTTTTCGAATTTCCAAAAACTGATAAATTATGCATTTTTGAAAATCCCTGGACCATGCAGCTTCAAATATGCAAAAGTTTTTGCAAAATTTTAAAGATCCTAACCTACGTCAAAACAAAGATTTAGTTACAGGAAAAAGTAGAAATAGGGTTAAGACAACATTCATTAAGATTAATTGTCATAAAACTTTGACATTTAAAAAAAACTATAGGTTTTTAGATTATTTTAAAAACAATTAATTTACAACCCTACCTACAGGTAATACTAGGGTTTTGAAGAATAAATCCAAAATGTTAGCGAAAAAGTTGCTAAAATTCATCAAAAAAGACTAAATTTTAAGAAAGAGGGATTTAATCTGCCAGCCTAATTGATGGATTAAAACAAAATTAATATATAGAATTAAGAACGACTAATAGACATCAGAAAAATAGCTTCGTTTTCGATTCATTAATTTTTGCAAAAAAACGAGAAATTTTGCCAAATGCAACCGAAAATTTTCGCATTTTATCGCGAAATTTTTCGTTCGCTGGAAATCCTAGTTAATACTGAAATATTCTACTTTTATAATTCTTGCCATAATTTCTCTCCTTCTTCATTTACTTCCTCTTTTATTCACTGTTCTTCTGGTGACTGTGTCTGGTTATGGAAATTTTTGAAGAAAAAAATAGTTTTCTAAAAACTAGTATTTCTGGACACTTTAAGCTCAATAATACTTTTGCTTCTGGTGAGGCATTTTTAAGGTTCCAAATGTGTTTTTGAATTATAACATTTGATTTTTAAAATCTTATTTAGGGCTGGACACATTATTGATTTTCAAAGACTGATTGTTTTTATGTTAATGTATGAAGCCATCAGTTGCATCATTCATTCCAATTAAAAAATGTTAAACCCATTTTTTCAATGAGGGTCTTTAGGTTATCAATTTGTAATTATTTTTTCTTTTCAAAATTGATGATTTTGATTGTTAAACATTTTTATATTTATTTAGCAGTGTTAAATAAATAGTTTTCACTTTCTAGAAATTTTAAGCTAGTAGATTTTCCTTATTTGAAGTGATCCTTCATGCTAAGATGTTTATTTATTTTGAAAACTGTTAATTTTTAATTGTGGTTTTTCTATAATAGTGACAATTTCTACTGCAGGAGCACGTATTTCAAGTATCAGCATTGAACACTTTTAAACCTAAAAAACGACAATATCTTCAACAGTATTGATCAGATAAAGGATTTTGAATTTGAAAGTACACTTAAAGTCCTAATTATGTTGTGATATTTAGGATATATGTTAGCTGAAGCTGGATATGATGTTTGGTTGGGAAACTACCGTGGAAACACCTATAGCAGAAATCATACAACTTTAGATCCTGACAACGGAGAAGGTAGCTCAGTTTGTGTTGTTTCTTAAATAACATTTGTTATATCAATGCATTCGTCGAAAACGACTGTGTTTATTTTTTTTGTTGGCTTTGCTCTAAATCTTCTCTAAGGTGGGGTTTCCATTTTTCTGGAACAAAATTTCCATTTTGTAAATGGAATGATCAAAATTTGTTGTGTAAACCAGAATTCCGGGATAATTCTGGATCAAATGGAAGCCGGAATTTTTATGGTTTACATGATGTTATCCGGAATTTTTTCTGTTTTACGGAATGGAAACCTTAAAATTCCGTAATCCTTCAGATATAAATTACGTAAACGGTAAAATTTGCTTCCATTTCGTAAACTGTAAATTTTTTCAGTTTACTTAACATAAACCTAAAATTTCCAGTTTCCATTTCGTAAACCGAAAATTTTAACACAACATTAGACATAGAAATCATTGTGAAAACATTAAAAGATAAAATTATTAGTTGACATACATTAAATTTGCATTTAGTTCTATAATTATATATTCACAAATAGTTTACAACTTTACAATAGTTCATCATGACTATTTTACAGTTACAGTTTCACAATATTTTTTGACAAATTAGTTTTAATATTTCAAGAGTTCATCCCATAGGCTATGAAACATGTAAGTAAGAGTTTATAAAAACTAGGCTTTAAATTGGTGAATTAAAAACTTATAAATTTTGATATTTTTACCCGTACAAATTTTCAAACTATTTTTAACCTTCCCTTAGGCCATGTGAGTTGCCTCACAAAATTTGGGCTCAGTCGGTTCAGCTGTTTTGACGTTTATTGAATACAAACGGACAAACAAATAGACGATTAAAGAATATAAATAGAGTGTGAACCAGAAAACTCTGGAATAGGAGGACAACTTTTAGACTTTAAATAGTTCAATGAACATGATACACGGCAATTAAGTAGTGTATACTATACTGTATACAGACCAATTTAAAAGTGATTTTTATAAGTTACTATTTAACCTATTTACTGAAGCTAAACAAGGCGCACATTCTATTATAATGTAGATAGTATTTTTATATAGATTTTTCCAGAAACCAGAATTTTCTGGAATGTTCTGTAATTACGGAACAACATTCGGGAAATTTCCAGTTTACAGGAATAAATCATTACGAAATTGCTCCAGAGTTCCGGAACCTTTTCCATAATGGAAATGGAAAAAATTTCTGGATAACTTTGAAAACCCTACTCTAAGGGTAAAAATTTGTCAAATCTGAGGTTTCCAATAAAAATCTGGGGGTCTCCAATGAAAATATGAGGTTCTGCAATGGGAATCTGGGGGTCTCCAACAAAAATATGAGGTCTCCATTGAAAATATGGTGGTCTGTGTGGTAAAAGTTCACCAAATCATGTTTCACCCAATAAAGTTTCACCCAAAACGTTTCATCCAATAATGTTTCACCAATATAATTTTGGTTTCAAAATTATGTTCTCTGCACATGAGGGTGTTTATTGATTTGTTGGAGGTGTAAAATTGTTTGGTTTGGCACGAGAGAAAATCCTGGTCAAAGCTGACCTTGCAGCCGAGTAAGATTATTGTTTTTGGTTAACAACCCTTTCTCTGAGGGAGCAAATGATTGATCTCTAAAACCCAAAGATTTATGTCTATAATTGTAATCCATAGAGTAGCAATAATCATTACAACTTTAGTGTCTGTCAATTGTCAAAACAAAAGAATAGTAGAAAGTAGTATTTTAAAGGAAGTTTCTGGGACTTTACCTGGGATGAAATGGCTAAATATGATATACCTGCAATGATTGAAAAGGTATCATTTAAATTTTAAATTTAAAAAAAGCTGTTTGAACTTACAACTTGAGATCTTTTTCCTAGCGTAATTATCATTGAGATCTTTTTCCCAGCGTAATAATCATTTCCAAGTTAGAATTGATAAAATGATAATCATATATTAAAACTAACATGGCCTGCCATTTTTAGATTCTGTATGAAAAGATAATATATGGATAATTTATAGTTGATATAAGATGTAAACAAGTAACAATTAGGAAAATACAGTGATTTAATAAAAATGTAATTACACTCAAATAGGTGCTGGAAGTATCAGGAAAGAGTGAGTTGCAATATGTTGGACATTCTATGGGAACAACCGGGTTCATGGCCATGCATCACTACAGGACAGATGTTGCTGCTAAGTAATTTCATAAAAAATATTTTGAATAGAAATTTGTATAAAAATAGAATATTTTACTTTCCGTAGAGTTCGCTTGGCCCATCTGCTTTCTCCAGTTGCCTACGTGGGAACAATGGAGAGTCCAATTGCATGGTTAGCAGGACTGGGACCTCTTCTAGATGTAAGTGATTAGCTCAATTTTGATTGAGTAAGAAAGAATTATTTAAAACTTTTTTATTGATTCTTTTCCATCATCTAGCAGAACTTTTTGTAATCCAAGTAAGAATTGGGTATTGTCTTTGTTTTTGAATACAATTTTAGTAAAAGAACAAAAAATTGGTAAATGACGGTGTTAAAGAATTTAAAAATAAAGTTAAATGTGCCCTAGTGATTGGCCATTTTGTTCTATAAGATACAAAAGTTAAATGGAAAATTTTTTTGGGATAGTACTTCTATGAGTAAATTATTTATGTAAGTTAAAATCTACTTTTAGTCAATACTGGGCATGGGCGGTTTCAGGAATTTAGTCAGGGGGGGGTAAAAAAATATTTCGCCCGAAGGGCGAAAAAATTTTTTTACCCCCCCCTATATTGATTTTACCCCCCCCTATATTGACCCCTATATTAACCCCCCCTGTAAAGCTAAAAAGTTCTATTTACCCCCATAACCTTACTAAAATTACAAAATGGACTGCCACCCCCCCCTTGAAACCGCCTATGATACTGGGCTTCTTTGGAATAGGAGAGTTTCTACCGGATAACATTATTATTGACTGTTTGGCTTCTCTTTTCTGTAATGAGGGAATAACTCAGGTTCTATATTTAGAAATGTTTCAGTTTTTTTTTTTTTTTATTTACTTTTATTCATGCAACCAGCTTAAGTGCCCAGTAATGTCATTAAACTTTGTCAGAAAACAGACTCTTGAGTCCAAACTGTAAATCTTAGATAGACACCACCTAATCACTGTTTCCAGCACAGGGAATGGGGGGCTGGGGGCAATAATCCTGAATATATAAACTGGGCCCTGGTGTAGAATTTAAAGGAGGGGGGGGGGGGGTAGTAACCTTTTTTATCTTTGGTACCTCTCTTAATTTGTTATAGGTTTGCCGGCAACAGGTAATCATACACTTGGTTTACAAACCATATGACATTTGTTAAAATCCCCAAGGTTTAAACGACCTGGAGACAAATAGGCACAAATGCTAGTAAGTATATATCTGCAGTTTATACATATTTACACATATATTAAGGGTATTTGCACAAATATACTGTTTGTTCTGTGTGGGTATGATGAACCTCAAATGAACACTACATTACTTCCCACCATTTTACATCACACACCTGCTGGTGCTTCCACATCAACTATACTTCATTATATTCAAGAAGTTAAATCAAGTAAGTAAGATCCAAGAATACAGAAGAAAATTTCTAAAATAAAATTCTAGTGGAGGGGCTTTTTAAGGGGGCACTGTAGTAGGCCTACTACTAATGTATTAAAATACCTCTGAACCACAGCTAAAATGGCAGTTGATTGCAGAGGCGCAACTAGGGGGGGGGGGCGCCGGGCGCGCGCCC
>NW_019396396.1:110357-179613 GCF_000591075.1 Eurytemora carolleeae
TCCAGTGGAAGTATAAACCCCCAGGAAGGATATCTGAATCCCTCCAGTAGAATTATAAACCCCTGGAAAAATATCTAAACCCCTCCAGGGGAATGTAAATCACCCTGCGTAAAGTTTTAAATAGTAAAAAGCATATTTTCAAACCCCTCCAGTGAAAATGAATTCCCTCCAGTTAAGTTGTTTCCAGTGGAGTCAAAATCTTACTACGAACTTCCGTGACTCCAAAATTGTGCAGAATCATGTAGAACTGCAGGGCTAATTCACTTGTGTGTGTAGGAATAATTTTTCTTTAAGGATTGATAAATTTTATGTCTGATTTCTAGGATGTTGCTAGAACTATCTCTAATTTCTAGGATGTTGCTAGAACTATCTCTAATTTCTAGGATGTTGCTAGAACTATATCTAATTTCTAGGATGTTGCTAGAACTATATCTAATTTCTAGGATGTTGCTAGAACTATATCTAATTTCTAGGATGTTGCTAGAACTATATCTAATTTCTAGGATGTTGCTAGAACTATATCTGATTTCTAGGATGTTGCTAGAACTATATCTGAGTTGCCTAATATTGTCGCAGGGATGACTCATATGGTAGAAAATCCTTCTTGGAATCATTTGGATTTTCTCTGGGCCATAGATGCAGACAAGTAAAAATTAATTATATTTGGAAAAATATTCAAAATCAAAATCACTTTTCATTAATTAAGAAATCTTTCTTTAATCAAGCATAACGTAGTTTCCCATTTCATTTCTTGGTTAAAGATATCTTTCAAAGTAAGAAAAAAATATGTAAAATATTTAGGGAAGTTTATGCTGATGTCCTGGCCAATATGAAAACTTGTTGGGAAACTGATTGCAGACGACGATAAAATCAAATGTAAAAACCAAATTCTTATATTTGTTTAGATTAAAAAATGTTCAAATAAAAAAGCATGCCAAAAAATTACTCCTTTTAAAGTTGGAGAGTAAGCCTTGCCATCTTGCTATTATCTTGCTAACACCCCTTTGAACATAAACCTTTTGACTATGACCCACTGACCCAGGTGTCCATTTTGAGGCAAATCCGCCGAAATTCTTAAGAATCTTTCTTTGAAATCCATAGAAATTCCCATGATTCTTTTACAGGAAAATCCGGTATAAATGTTGAGAAAATTGGAGATTTTCTTGAGAATTTCCTGGGAAATATTCTCCATATATATTTATGTAAAATTTAATTTTTAAAATTCATGTAAAATTTTGTTTTTAAAATGTATGCGAAATTAAGTCTTCCGATATTCCGAGGATGAACACCGTACAGTAGCAGGGGTTTGGCCTGGGCTAGGGTTTCCACGAAATGGCTAAATCTTTTGCGCAAAATTTGCGCTATTTTCGCGCAAATTTTTTTTTTGCGAACTTTTGCGCTATTTTTGCGCATGAAACGCAATGAGTTTTGCGCGGTTTTGCGCTATATTTTTTGCGCAATTTGCGCAAAACCGGAAATATTTTTTGCGAAAGTTGCGCATGAAACGAAATTTTAGTTTTGCGCAATTTTTTTTGCGTGATTTGCGCAAAACCGCAAGTTTTACGCAAAATGTAACTTTTTAGGCGAATTGTCAAAAATTGATATTCTAAGCTTAGAATTAAACAACTGAAGATTTATTCCATACCATAAAAAAAAATATTAACATACGAGTATGATAACGATTATTGGTTACTTCCAGTTACAAAACGTTTAAATTAAGGGACCAAAATTAATAAAAAAGAAATTAGAGAGAGTGAAACTTATTTTAATCCTATTAAATAATTTCAAGTAACCCTTAAAAGCTTTGCCTAATCAAGTATGAATTATATTCTTAAATTTTTTTAATCAAATTTCTGAAATCTTTTTCATCTCATATAAAATAATGCAAGAAAGTAACAAATGCCTGAAGAATCCCCTTTTAGGAAATATGCATGTCCAAAACTTAAATTGTCGAGAAAATTGTGAGATTTGAACTCTTCTTAACTGTCATAGGTCAATTATGTAAAAGTGACCAAATATATTTTTTAAAATCTAGATATTTATTTACGTATCATTATAGTTTACAAGATTGTTAATATGGATTTAACACAAAACTTTCTTACGATATTTTCATGTACATACAATTATAAATCAATAAGTTCGAAATTTAATTTTAACAGATACATTTATTTTCGTTTTTTCATGTTGGGAGATACTACAAACACAGTGTGTGTTATCTCTTATTGGAAAATGCTACAATTAACAGTGTGCATGCTTTCACATAAACATACACGGGGGCGAGTTTCCATTTTTACATTAAAGAAAATTATTGTGAGCTTCATAACGAGGAACATTGTCCGTTCCTCGTTAATATTGAGGCTACATTTTAAGCGAACATATGTTAATTCGTTAATATTGAGGCTTCATAAGCAAGGTGAAAGAAGGAACACAATAATTAAGAAGTATACGAAGGAACATAATAATTAAGAAATGTAATAAATGCGAACATTGATGGTTCGTCTTAATAATATTGAGGCTTCATTAGCAAGGTGTCCGGAGGAACGTAATAATTAAAAAATATACTAAATACGAACATTGATGGTTCGGTAGTATCTTTTAAGCCAAAAAGCAATTATGTTAGCTCTTTAGTATTGAGGCAGCATATTTTATGAAAGGTAATAACTAGGATCATGATCATATAAAATAATGCCTGAAGAATCACCTTTTAGGAAATATGCATGTCCAAAACTTAAATTGTCGAGAAAATTGTGAGATTTGAACTCTTCTTAATTGTCATTGGTCAATTATGTAAAAGTGACAAATAGGAAGACATTCCAAAACAAGATTTTTCCAGAATTGAATTCTAAGAAACACACACCGTCACCAACCGTTTGATTTTTACGAAATTGCGGAATTGCGCAAAACTTGAGTTTCGCAAAAGCGGAATAGGGCAATTTTGCGCGAAATTACTTTTGCGAATGATTGCGCAAATTGTTGTTTTTTCGCGCAAAACTGATGCGCAAAGAAAGAAAAAATTTGCGTTTCGTTCCGCAAAAATTGCGCAAAAGTTTTGCGAATGGAAACCCTAGCCTGGGCTGGATATTTTCTTGTGATTATTTCCCTTGAATATATCAGAACCAATTCTGATGAATTTTTTCGTCATTTAGAGAAAATGGCGACCAAATTTGGGGAAATTCTTGGGAATTTCTAGAAAAAAAGTTCTTCATAGAGTTCAACATTAGAAGTTTTAACAAATCATTATTAATAATTTCTGTTCAGAATTTGTTTTCGCAAAGTTTTCGTGTTTTGTTTTCCTAAAAATTTTAGAATTTTTTTTTCTTAAAATTTTAAAGTTTTGCTAAAAAAATTTGCAAAAGAACTGTCATTTTTTGGTGGAACAGATTAAAGCAAGATTTTACTAAAAAAGCAAAACTTTCGCATGTCTAGCAAGAGAACAAAATAAATGCAAAAAATGCTAAATCTGTAAGGAATATCTTAATAACTATCTTTATTGCAACTTCAACTTTTTGGAAGAATGACCAACTTCTCCAGTCAGAATGTTAGAGTTTTTTTTTTATCTTACTGAAGTTGTCAATTGTGTTTAGTTTTTTTCAGACAACTGAATTATCAAGAACAGATGAAAAACTATAATAGATTTTTCAATTTTTTTTTGGAAAGTGCATAATAGAAGGGAACCTCAGAGACGCCTATTGGAGAAAAAGAGAACTTGAAAATTCTGTAAAATTGGTGAACAACTGCAGGAGAACCAACATAACTTCCAAACCAACTGAGAAATTTGACCCGTCACCATCCCAAGAATGCATAGGAGAGCTATATGTCATTGTCCAAGCCTAATCAAAATAGTACAAAATGTTTGTTCAGCCCTCAATGAAGCATGGGAGAAGAGATGCTAGATACTTTCCCAATGCATTTTTTCCTTAATGGCAACTTCTCAAGCTGGTATTTTCAAAAGTGGCAACTTCCCAAATGTGCAATTTCCTAGTTTGCTATTTCCCAAGTCTGTCCTAGCCGCAGCGCTTGGCACTGCGACGACTTTTTCTTGGAGGAAAGAGTTGGTACAGGGTATCCCAATTAAAAATGTACAGTAATTGAGGCAACAATTTGATTAAATTTTTCATAATTATGTAAACATTAGAAAGCTCTTTCTTTCAGTTATTTCAAGGCATTCTTTTTTATATTACAATCACTCCTTTAAGTATAAAGTATGAGCCGAAAAATCGATTTCCCAGGTTTTTCAATTTTTGTTTTTTTACATATTTGTTTAATTTGTTCATACATAGCAAAAAATTGACAAATTTTATTACATTTTTTAAAGTAGGCTCATGGTCTCATATAAATTTTGAATCCCCAAGTGTTTAATGGGACAAGACGTAAATCATATTTGAATTTGGCAAATATGGGTGCCTGTCTGATTTTGTTTGCAAATTTGTTTTGTGAGAGAAATGGCAGATTTTTTAATTTTCAAAATACAGCAAGGTGGGGGGGGGGGACTTTAAAGGATGGACAAGATTAAGAAGTAAGTTGAGGACTGCATTATTATGAACTAAATGATATTTTTTGATTTTCATTAATTATATTTCTTTTATATAGGGTAGGCGAAGAACTAGTGTTTAATGCCTACAGAGTGCCGTCCACCCCCGGGACATCCAGATTTAAATTACCTATGAACAAAAAGAAAAATATAGTGTATGTGCAATTCTTTGAAATTTGACGAGACTAATTGAAATCATGCATGATGTTCTCACAGGCATTATTAACCTTTTTGTGAAATTCCGGGTTTTCCAAAGACGTATGATAAGAAATTTCAATCCAAAAGGTCAATTTATTTTTCAATAAATGATTTAAAATATTTTTGTATTTTTCGCGTTTCTTTTTTACTTTTGCAATTAAGTGTCTGCAGATAATGTGTATACTTCAGTCAAACTATTTAGTTCACAAAGTTACAGAGGAAAAAAGATTAAGCCACCAAAAACGACAGTAAAAATACTCTATGTAATTTTGAGTTGTAAATATTTTCTACGTATTCCTACAAAGACGACATTTATCACAGCTGGGTCTTGGAAATCATATCAACCCATTATAGAGGACATGTCGTCTTTCTTTTTACATTTGACACTTGTGACGTCATGTGCGCATCTGTTGCCATCTATAATGTACATACTTGACAATCTATTTGGGTCGGATAGAAAGTTTTTGAATTTTAACTTATACCTTTAGTTTAAAGGACCTTAGCAGCCAAAAATTCATGGGCTTGAAAACCACGTGTGAGTAGGTAAGAGGGGCAATATAGAGGATAAGCATTGGTCAAAAAATACACCATCGTTATTCGTTATCTTCACTCCCTAGCATGCACCAAGATGACGGAAATGTTATGCATCGCGCGTCTAACGCAACATCCCCCTACTGAACTTCTGACCTACTAACTTTCCGACCTACTGCACATCGGACCTACGCCAGCTGTTTATTTTAGTATTATTTGAAGGTTAGGTTATAGCTGTTAAGACAATTTCTGGACCGAGCACCGCGGCTAGGATAGGCTTGGGGGCCGGGCGCTGCAGCCACAAGTCCATATAGCAGCTGTTATATTACGTGCTAGTAGGTTGGATGTGTAGTATAGCGGATTTGGCATAGGTCAGAAGTGGAGTATAGCGGATTTGCGTATGTCGAAAAATACACTACTCAAGATGACTGATATGTTTAAAAGTCGTCTTTGGTGCACGGTAATCTATGAGTCTGTCGGAGAAAATTAAATCCTTTGCGGCAATTGCGCAATCTTCAATATTATTTTCGAAATTTGCTGTATCACTCTGGAAAACAAATTCAGTATTTTCTCGACTCAGACTCACAATCACAGAAGATGATTCGCGATCTTCTTGTGCTTTTTGGAAGCCAGACTGGGACTGCACAAGAGGTAATTTTTGTTAAACATTTTTTTTATTTTTAATCTAAAATAATTAATTACGGTAATTTCTTTCCTAGACAACGATTTTTGGACCCCCCTCCCGGCCCCCCCTCCTTTCAATATTTTTACATGCATCTCAAATTTAACGTAAGGATTTATGTGGCCGCAGCGTCCGACCCCCCCAGCCTATCCCAGTTGTAATGCTCTGTTCTCTAGCCTGTCTAAGCCGCAGCACTTTGCTCAGAACCCTGAAGTAATACGGAATAGGGCAATTTTGCGCGAAATTACTTTTGACATAAAAAATAATGTTCAAGGTGAAAGTATGACTTGTGACGCAGTGTCCGGCCCCGTGCCGCGTTGCTCGGCCCAGGAATTGTCTAAACCCAACCCTGTGAACCCTGTGTGCTCATTTTACAGTCTTTTAAATAGTTTTCCATCATTCTTTCAATCATAAAATCATACTCAAATTCAAGATATAAAATGGGCCTAGCTTTTAAATGTTTTTTTTACATTTATTTAACAATTTGGACATTAAGAGTAATAGTAGATTCGATGTATTTGTAGGATTAGTAGATTAAAAATAGAATTTCTGTGTTGTGCGAGCTGGAGAACATCTCGTGTATGAACACCCTGAACAAATAATAATAATAATCAAAAATATTTCATGTACTTTTTTTAGGAAGAGGGTGGGGGGTGTCCTAACGTTTTGAATACATATGCCCTAAAATGTTTTATACACAAATGAAAGGGGGGCCGGTCTAAACATCCTTTACTAGGAAATTACCATATATTTGTTGTCTAGGTTTGTAGTTTTGACGAATTTTCTTTAAATCTTCTTCCAACAAAACAATTAGTTGTTTACGTCACTTCAACTACAGGTTAGTACAGGGGTGGAGTCACTGTATATATTCTTGAAAATTACCCCCCCCCCCCCCCCCCCCCAAATATTTAAAAATCCTGTGACCTAAATGTTAGATATGTAAAGCAGTCCTTAGGATCCATTTAATTTTGATGCGGATCCGGATCCTGGATCCGCACTGGAAAAAATGAATCCAAATCCGGATCCAGGTCATTTCTTTAAGATTTACTGAATTTTTTTACCAATCTCTCTTTTTTCAAAAGTTCAGATTTGGGTTTTAGGAGCAAAAAAAGGTTTTTTTTGTAGGTTTTGGTTGATAGTTTACCCCTTGGATCCGGATATGTGGATCCGCATATTTTTGTGGATCCGGATCCAGGAAGCCAAAATCTTGCGGATCCAACGGATCCGGATCCTAAGCACTGGTAACGAAACAATTTTTTGAGTTCAAGTATCTAAATGGAAGAAAAAGAAGTAATAGAAACTTGCCTGTTAATGGGTTTTTACTTAATTTTTCTCCCAGAGCATCTTAAATTTGTTTGTTATTTTTTGACTCCACTTGTTTGCTTCATTCTCTTATAATATTATTATTCAGGACAAGGAGAAGAGCCGGATAATATGAAGGTAAATAATTATATTTTTTGATAATTTAAAATTATCTAACACAACCTTATTTTAGTTTTCATGTTTTGAGAACGTTTTAAAAACATTGACAAGTTTTATCTTTTTTAGTTGTTAATTTGTTACGTTGGTTAAAGATTTTAATTTTTCATAATAATTAACATCGAGGTACATATTTTGCTACTTTTCATTAAGTAGCTTTTTTTCTCTCGATATCTACTTTTTGTCGAGTAGTCCTTCCCTCAGAGTCGTAGTCATTGGGATCGGGCTAAGCCCCCCTTGGACCAGTTAAATCTATTGATTTTAGGGGGTTTTCAGGCCCCAACGGGTGATGAGCCCCCCCCCCCCCCGGCCACCCTGTTAACGTCTTTAAACCTTAATAAAGATGTAAATGAAACTTTATTGTAAAACTTTAAATTTTTCAGATATATTTAGACGAAATATTATTTTTGCTTGTTTATTGAAAATATGAAAATATAAATTCAATTATTATATTTTTACTTATTTCCTTACCTTAAGAATATTTTTTGTTAAATAAAAATATTTCTTTATCTCTACCGTGATGAATTATCTATATAATAAAACAAGACATTCGTATATATATATATATATATGTTATCTATAGCCGGCCAAACGGCTGAACCGATTGCGCTGAAATTTTTTGTGGACACTCATGGGTGGCCGGGGGGTGTTATAGGCTAAACAAATTCGAGATTTTTTTTTCAAATATTTAATTAAATAAATATTATCTAGAGGTCCTGGCGTACAGTCCCTTTATTTAAATAAATATTGTCTAGAGTTCCTGGCGTACAGTCCCTTTAATTAAATAAATATTGTCTAGAGGTCCTGGCGTACACCCCCTTTAATTAAATAAATATTGTCTAGAGGTCCTGGCGAATGCTTCTAAGGAAGAATTTACCAACAGACTCTTTATCTAATCAAATGTTCGGAGTTCTAGGTAAATTATGTTTTTGAAAAATCTTACGAATGTCCCTTTTCAACGTATTCCCCCACTTATTATACCAAGAGTGTTAGCGCATTTTTATTCTCGGGTTTTCATCACCTAAAGGGGGAAATAATCATGTTTAAAAGCACAGTAAAACCTTGCCAGTTAAAGTATAAAAAAACAATTATGTAGTTTCGTACAAAATTTTGAAAAAACAAACAAACTTAATCTAAGGTATTTTATTTATAAAAATATGAAAATAAATAAACACAGGTTAAATTACTTTTATTATTTGTCTTAAATCAACTGTCGTTGTAATCTCAAGTACTGTCCATTTTTTTTAAAAAAAGCATGTCCGAATCACAACGGTATCCTTTAAACCGTCTTCTGATCAATAATCAATAATAGTCTTTACTGTTCAGTTCTTTCTGCAGCAGAATTCCGCAAGTAATTTTTATAAAGATGACATCATAATAATATTTACAGAGCATTTAAGGACATTGTTGTAAATCGGAATCTGTTAAAATTAATGAAGGGTGATTTGAAATTACTTCTAAAGCAAGGTTATAATGTAAGGAAAGTTAATTGGAGTTTCGTATCTCTGCGTTCTCTCTGGGCGGAATTTGTAAACAAGAAACATCAGTGTTTGTTTAGTATCCTTGGAGTGGAGGTTAAAAGCATTTAATTTTGATAATTCACATAATAGTGTCCTTTTGCCAGAATATTTCATTGATTTTTTATGTTAAAGATGGATCCCATTTCAGGCTGTGACATCTGAGCCGGCGATTTAAAAAATTTAAGAAAATACGACTCGGGTCTAAGCTGTTGTTGAGCCTTATTTACGGCTCGGGCTTTCGAATTTAAGTTGGATCTATTTTTCAACAGAATTTAGTTCATAAAACCGGTTTAATGTTGTATTTGGCGGATTTTCATAGTTGGAATTGGTGCATTCCGAGTTTTAATGAGAATAAGACCCAACATTGAGCCTTATTCTCCACTAAAACCAACCAAGGTCGGTTTTATTTTCATTGGGCCTAACTCCTCAAGTCGAGCCTAAGATCTTGCAGCTGTCAATCACGTGACACAAGCTGTCGTCAGAGTTGGGTCTAAGATTGGGTCTTAAAGCTGCGTTTAAGGAATTAAGACTCGAGCCGAAGCTTTTAAATCGCGGGCTCCGTTTACATTACTGCCCAGAGACAGTACACTGCAGTACAAAAGATGCGTACACCTCTGAAATAACTTTCCTTGCATTATAACCTTGGTCTGAAGTCCCTTAACCCTGTTCTCCCTTAGGTTTGGGTGACTCGAGCTATCCAAAGTTTAATCTTGTTGCGAAGAAGTTAAATAAAAGGTTAATTCAGCTTGGAGGAATTCAACTTCTTAATGTTGGTGAGTAATTTCTTTGTAAATTAACTAGGCTTGCTCTTCGCGTCCATCTTAGATTTTAACTTTTAATTGTTTGCTCTATTATCGTTTTTCGTGTATTTAAAAAATCGAAATTTTGTTACGGCAAATTTTCTTACTTTCTCTGGGATCATGTGAGGTCCCACACTAAATTTACGTTTATTGCCTACAATATAACAGAGAAGCGAAATATAAATAGAGATTATTTATTTTAATATTCGATAAAAAAAAGTTTATTTATGTCAATTAAACTTGTCCCATTACAAACTGTTTCTTTCTCTCTCTTTGGACTGATAACATTTTCCCTAAATACTGATTCACTCATGGTAACATTTGAATCCATAAACAATTTAATGGATTTTACATGAATAAATTGTCAGTTTTTTACTAATAAATCAAACTTAATTGTTGTATGATGCGTCATTAAAATCTTAGAAATTCGGAACATTTTTGAGAACATCACATGAACTTTAACATCACATGAACTTGAACATCACATGAACTTGAACATCACATGAACTTGAACATCACATGAACTTGAACATCTTGAACATCACATGAACTTGAACATCACATGAACTTGAACATCACATGAACTTGAACATCACATGAACTTGAACATCACATGAACTTGAACATCACATGAACTTGAACATCACATGAACATGAACATCACATGAACTTGAACATCACATGAACTTGAACATCACATGAACTTGAACATCACATGAACTTGAACATCACATAAATTCAAATTTTAACTGCAAGAGATTGCTTGTACTTTTTTGGAAATTAAAAGATAAATTAGGATTTAGATATTTATTCGGTCAATGATTTCTAGAAAACCAGTCAAGTACTGTGTACACAGAAACCGTGAAATATTTTAAACTAGCTGAAGTGCCCGGCGTTGACCGTGGAAAAAAGAAAAATTGAAATATTTTTTTTAAATAGAAAAATTTGAAAGAAAAATTTCGAATTTTTTTATCCTATGACACCGGGGGGCCACTAATGTGTGTCCCTAAAAATTTTCAGCCCAATCGGTTCCGCCGTTTGGCCGGCTATATGCAACATATATATATATATATACGAATGTCTTGTCTTAAATTTCTGATCGATTGATAATTGTGCATATCGTTTATTTCTTTTTAGAAAAGTCGACCAAAAATATACTTTGTTTGTTTCTAGGTTTAGGAGACGATCAACATGATCTTGGTTCTGATTATGTTGTCGACGCATGGCTTGATCAACTTTGGCAGGTTGCTCTTCAAGCCTTTCCTCTCCCACCTGGAATCAAACCAATTAGGTATGAAAACATATTTTATTACAACTTCCCTCAAAATTTATTTTTAAAAATTAGTATTTAACTTATACCATTTGAACATTCTTGTCATTTTTATTCTTCACAGATCACGCAATTTATCTCTTGAAATTAAAAGTTTTCATTGTTTAAAAGCCGAATTAAAAAATTTAAACCGTATCGTTAATCCGCAAAAAAAACGGTTCCGATTGAGCGCCAGCTTAAATCTCGAAACACTGAATACATTTTCAAGTGGAACCAACCATGTTAGAGCCGCGGCTTAAATTTTTAAAAATTTGCCTCAGGTGTTGTAGATTTGTCAAAAGTTCCGAACTTTTTTTTATTGAAAAAAAGGATTATTTTTTAGCATCGTTGATAATAGTGTTTTTCTCTAGTAAAGATTTGCTGCCGCAACCCAAATATAAAGTTCTCTGGCTGGATGAACTAAACCATGAATTAAAAGATGAATTTATAGAAAAAGAAGATGAGAAGACAAATGTAACTTCAAGGTGAGCTTTGTTGTTAGCTTTAATAACTTATATAATTTATTTTGGTTAAGGGGTGTGGGCACAAGATCACGCATACAAATAAAACGATATATCAATAAATCTATTTCCAATTTATTATCAAGGTTTTTCTATAATTTTGTTTAGCTCAAGATCGGTTAAAAGTTTTGTATTGCGCCGTTGTCTTAAAAACTTGACCATGGGTAACCCTATAAACCATAGTGGACACTTATTTTACGTGGGCTGATCTTGCTTCCGGTTTTTCCTTAGGCTTAACTATTAGGTTTGGTTAAATTATATGATTTTTGTCAATCGCATGTAGCGTTGATTTGCCAATGACTGGTAGAAAGCTGGATTTTCAAACATAATTGAGTTATATTCTTTTGTCCTTTTCTCAGTCAGTCATAACAAGTAAAAAGAAAGAAAAATAAGAAAATTTTTATTTTTAAGAATTGATTTTGTTTTCCTCTGTCTAATCTTCCGTGTATCCTTTTCTTTCTTGTTTTGTGTTCTCATTGTAACTGAATTAAAGGATTAAAGGATTTCTCTTTCAATGGAAGTTATTTTACTATTCCCTTACAAATAGATTTCTAGGGCAGAGAATGGATGTATTTTGTACTCCCAACAGAACCCGTTCAAATCTCCAGTTGTCAGCTGTGACAGGGTCACTCCAGACAACCATTTTCAAGATGTCAGGTAGCTTCAGTTTCAACCATTTTCAAAATGTCAGGTAGCTTCAGTTTCAACCATTTTCAAGATGTCAGGTAGCTTCAGTTTCGACCATTTTCAAGATGTCAGGTAGCTTCAGTTTCAACCATTTTCAAGATGTCAAGTAGCTTCAGTTTCAACCTTTTTCAAGATGTCGGGTAGCTTCAGTTTCAACCATTTTCAAGATGTCAGACAGCTTCAGTTTCAACCATTTTCAAATGTCAGGTAGCTTCAGTTTTAATCTAATCTTAAAACGTGTTTTTTTTTGCTGCATTATAACTATTGGGGAAAATTATTCATGAAAAACTCTCCGATTTTAGATAAGTATGTAGTTATGTAGAGGTAAAAAGCTCCAGTCCTTCCTTTCACTTCTTTATCGGCCAACCTTCAATGGATTGTCTACCTTCCCCTTCCCCTCGTTCACCTTCCCTATCTACCTTACCTTCCCCTTCTACTTCCCTTCCCTGTCCCTTCCGTAGTTCCCTATATTCATTTTTCTCTCAAAACCTTCCTTATTCCCTCAAACCTTCCCCTTTCCCTCTCAATCTTCCCCTTTCTCTCCCAACCTTCCCCGTTCCTACTTTTCATCTTCTTTACCTATCTCTTTCCCTGTCTATCTCCTTCCCTATCTATCTCCTTCCCTACCTATCTCCTTCACTACTTATCTACTTCCTCTCTTCCCCCTTCCTTTTTTCCGCTGTTACCCTTACTCTTTTCCTTTTTACTTTTTTCTTCCCCTTTCCCTTTAATTTTCCACATCCCTTTTTTCCCCATTTGTCTTTCCCCTTTTCTTTTCCCTTTTCCTTCCCTTTTTTTCCCTTTTCCTTCCCTTTTTCCTTCCCTTTTCCCTTCTCTTCCCCTCCTCTTGAGTCTTTTATTTCTTTTTCCCTCCGGGGGGAAGAATTTTATACACCCCTGAATTGAGACTTAACAAATATGGATATTGGACGGAAGCTAGCATATTTATTTGTCCCTTGTATTCTTTTAAAATATGATATATACATTATAAATACTTTTATGTCATTACAACACATGAAAAACAAAGGGATACACATTTACGTTATTTACTGTGAAGCAGTTTTAGAAGAAGGAATCTTTTGAAATAATTTAGTACGCTTGCATATTAGAGAGCTCTGTATCTCTTTTACCAGCTATATGTTTTACATAATACAAAAATGCATTGTTATTACAACATATGAAAAACAAAGGGATAAACATTTACTTCATCCCCCCCCCCCTCCAGCCCTCTAAATGAGCGATAGATTGTTTGATTGTATTGATTGTATTGTAGACTGCTACGCCTCGATATATCTGGGTTTGATATTCAATAATCCCGGAGATGTAGCATTGATTGATTGATTGATTGATTGATTGTGTTCTAGACTGCTAAGCCGGGATATATCTGGAACTAAAGCTTTGATTGACTAAATTGGTTGATTGATGGATTAATTGATTGTATTGTAGACTGCTAAGTCTGGATATATCTGGGTCTGGTATCCAGTATAATCCTGGAGATATAGCTCTGGTTCAACCTGAGAATCTGGAGGACAATGTTGAATTCTTCTTCTCTCTTTTCCCTGACCTAGGTTTGACTTTATTATTGGGAACAATTAATGATATCAGGGGTTTAACTTTCTCAGATCATATTTGTTTCATTGCTGTTAACTATTTTAAAGGGTTATATTTGCTGAATTAAGGAAAATAAATTTTAGGTAAATCAGTCAAAGTCAAACAAACATTAACACTACTAAGCCCCGCCAACTGCTATATCAAAAATCTGACGAATGGATGACTGATGGGCCTTAATAAGGCGAAACACTGTGTCTGGATATGTATAGATATGTATAAAGTAGTAATCTTTGTTTGTTTGTATGTCTGATCCTAACTTTGGAATCCCTTGACTGTTTTGTCTAAAATTCTGACTGAGGAACTCGTTAGAACCAGGGGAATGTTCTTAGCTTGTTAAAAATGTCTAAGTTGAGTTGGTTGAATATTAAGAGAAAGTTTAGTTTTTAGACAAAGCTGGATTTCAAGCTCTAGACTTTAGATTGGGAAAAGCCTTTTTTTAAACCTAGCACTCGTATCCTATGTATTTAGATAAAGAACGCCTGTTTTATCTGAAAAACCAGGATTCTTCTTCTTCAATTCCTCCTGCTTCTGTTCTTCCTAGACCCTGCTCTATTCTACAGGTATTCATCCATCCTTCGTTCCTTTCATCCTTTCATTCATCCATATATCCGTTCATTCATCCTTATATCCTTTCATCCTATTGGTTATTTATTTATTATTCAAGGGGCAACCCAGAAGCGTAATATTTTTCAAACTGACCCACTTTTCATGAAAAATAGACTTTTGCAAAAAACATGGATGCAAAATTCGACAATTATTAAACAAATATATATTGATTACAATCACCATTCACCATGTATTTTGTATATCTAAAAGAACTTCTTTATTGCGACGACTTTACTACCAGTTTCAGGACATTTGTATAGAAGTGCACAATTCTACAATCCAAAATGAGATGATAATAGCGCGGCATTCGTGCAACCTGAGGAGTCACCACGTCTTTACCCATTTTTTTATTTCTTTGCACGATTGATTTTAACTAGTCTTTTTAATACTTTCCACCCAAAATTTGATAATAAAAAATTTAGTAATCTGTAAAATTCTCCCAATTCCACAGATTATTAGATTTTATTTAGTTAGCATTTTTTTGTTCAGTTTGGAAGCTTGCCCAGTCAAAGTTAGTCCCACCGTTTTCGTAAATAACGATTTTACATATTTTTCCCGTTAAAAGTCGACCCACTCAACTTAGAATCTCAAAACCAAGCTAAGAACAATCCCGTGGGTCTCCCGAGTCACCAATCAAAATTTGAGACAAATCGGTCCATATTTATTTTTAGGCTGTGCGAAGCTACTTTGATATACAGAGTATACCTCGGCGATATTTCTTTGAACTTTTGGCGCATTTCACCTCAGACTCGCTAGAGAAGGAAAAGTTTATGGAGTTCAATACAGCAGAGGGTAAAAACTTTTAAATGATTATTTATTATGAGGGTATTCTTTAAAATAGGTGACATGGAAACGCCTCAACACGGAAACGCCTCAACACGGAAATGTCTCAAAAAAACGGACTCATAAAACTAATTTAATGTCGTCTTCTCTCATTAAAAAAAATTTTACAATTATTTAACCATTAATTTAGGGTAAGTTAGGTTGCGCCGCAGGCTACAAAGGGGGCCGAGCGCTGCGGCTAGGATGGCTATAAGGGGGCCGAGCGCTGAGACTAGGACAGGCTAGGGGGCCGTGCGCTACGGCTAGAGCAGGCTAGGAGGCCCAGCGCTGCGGCCATGGCTGAGAAAATCAGTAGAATATAGACTTTTTAATTTTGAGTTGAGAGAAGACGACATTAAATTAGTTTTATGATTCTGTTTTTTTGAGGCATTTCCGTGTTGAGTCGTTTCCGTGTCGAGGCGTTTCCATGTCACCCAATTTAGATACTAGGTCAGAACTTATCCTCCGGTAGATTTAAAAAGAAACAAAAGCTACATTTTTTCAGATGTTTCCTAAAAGATCCTATTTTACCATGGGTCTTCTAAATCATTTTTTGCATTAATTAATTCCATTCTTGGCGGTTATTTTTTAATGGGGGCTTGGCCTCGTTAAACAGTATACACGGAAGTATAGTTGACTGTTTATTTTTATCATTATTATTAGAGAATACAAGAATATGATTTTAAATGCTGGAGTTTAGTTGAGAATTCTTGTTATCTTATATATATATACTTAGCTTGTCTGTTTTGTTTGTTTGTAACCGATAAGCGTAAAAACGGCTGAAATGATCGGGCCCAAAAATTAGGGAAGGGTTATGGAACATAAAAAAATTCTTGAAAAATAGATGGATTTTTATTTTGGAAAATGCGCCAATTCGAAATGAAAAATCAGCCAAAATTTTTAAATGATTTAAAAAGACTACTTTCAGAGCAACAGTTAAAAGCTTTAATGACTTTTGTTTATTTAGGGCAACAGGATTTGTATGAATACTGTAATAGACCAAGAAGACATATTTTAGAAGTAAGTTAACAGTTTTTTTGACAATTTTTAAGATCATTCAAAGTAAAAAAAAAAAAATAATGCAATCGTGAGCGGATGTAGGACAAAACATATTAGAAAGCAATTGAACCTGAATTTGTTGGCGCTAATAGTAGTGAACACGTTTGCTGGATTAGTTGCATCTTATTAACCCTTAAAACGAACAGTTTTTTTTGTTTTTTTAAAAAAGTACTTGAGCTTTTGAACTCAAGCACGTCACTCCTCAATCTTACCGCTGCAAAGAGTTGCAGCTATTTTGATTTTTAAGAGTTTTTCTGTTTTTTCTTTAGGGTAGGGGGGGATTTGTTCACCCAAAATTTCAGAGGGGCCAGAATTTTCCTCCCCCCTTCTGAATCTGCCCCTGAATACAACCTTATTATAATCTCAGGTCCTTTATGATTTCCGGCACACAACTCCTAATATTCCATTCCACTTCTTGTTCGACTTAATTCCCCAGGTACTTGAATTATCTATCAATAAACATAATTATTGCAAATCTCTTAAAGGGACTGTAAGCGTAATTTCAACTTTCAAGTGAATCTCATTGGAACGATGGCAATGCTTGATTTACAATGGGCCCTTGACACCTTAATCTGATCAAAAATGTGAAGATAATGTCGGAAAAGTGTCAGAAATAATGTCAGAAAAATTTCTTCAGTCTTTTTAAGAAATGCGCCAGTCACTTTTACAGGGAAACCACAGAAAAGAGTGAAAGAAAAACATGGCGTTCTAATTTATACTTGTTCAGACAAAGCTTTTAAGGGTACCGTTGTTAATCTGGCATTGCCTTCTTTGCATGGAGGGTTACTTGAAATTGCGCGTACAGTCCCTTTAAAAAATATAGTTGATCTTAAATCAAAAAATGAGAAATTGATTGGGATGAAAATGTACTGTTAATTGAATATTGAATTTGTTGCTGATTAAACTGCTTGGTAATTACACAATTTACTGAATAATTTGTTGTTTGGCACCTAACATCTGTAACATCTGTAACATCTGTAACATCTGTTAGCAACATTTTAAGAATTAATTAATATTTTTAGATAAAACCCCGGTCCTTCAGTATCAGTAGTAGCTTGGAGAAACATGTAAACCATATTTAACATTTAGTTGCAGGTGTTTAATATAGGTTAGAAATCCCCCCTCCTCGCCCCTTCTGTTCTAACTTCAATTTTTTCCCCGAGATTTTAAAGATCTTGTGTTGAGAATAAATTATTGTTTTTGTGTGTCTTTTGCATGGTTGTTAACTGTTCATTTAGATATTAAAGGGTGTGATAGTTTAGCTGAGAGTTTTTTAAAGAAATTTTTAGGATTCATTTGAGACCTATCGGACGGTTTTAAGATGCATAAATGTTCAGCAAGAGTGCAATGCATAAATGTTCAGCAAGAGTGCAATGCATAAATGTTCAGCAAGAGTGCAATGCTTAAATGTTCAGCAAGAGTGCAAATTTAATTTTTAAAATGCTCCTTCATTGTTCATTTTGGAGACATGATTTTGCGAATCGGTTTTTAAAAATTATTCAATAACAACGACGAAGAATGTAACAAAACTTCTTAAGTAAACTAATTTGATGTTAAGGAACATATTTCTCAATTGAACTTTGTAAAAAATAAACGTTAGAATCATTTATTTCCTTTTCAGCATTATATTGAATTTCTTATTCTTTACAAATTTGTTTGCAGATTTCTTCAAATTCTTCAAATGTCGTCTTTTTAATCAAAATTCCAGGAAATCTACAGAAAATATTTGTGAACATTGAGACATTACAGAAACTAATAACTGAATAAGAATAATTATTTTCGATGATAAGAGTTAAATTTTAGTTTTTTCAATCTGTTCCTCAACAACTTATTAGTTTACTGTCGAATTTTTGATACATATTTCATGGTCACCATTGAATAATTTTTAAAAACTCGATTCTCAAAATCATCCCTCCAAAATGGACATTTTACAACCTTTGAGGATTTTAAAGATTGAATTTTCGCTCTTACTGAACAAATATGCACCGTAAGAACGATTTGAATGAATCGTACAATTGCTTTACTTCATTCTCAGTTAAACTACCATACATTTCCGATCACTCCCTTTAAAGAAAAATAGAATAATTACGGGGGGAAAAGTGTAGAGCTAACAGGCTCTTTTAGATTTTTCTGTCACACTGGCCTAGTGGTTCTCTCATCGTTCTCAATCTCTACCCTACCTTATCTTCTATATATAAATTTGGCTTGTCTGTTTGTTTGTTTGTGTCCAATAAACGTCAAAACGGCTGAACCGATCGGGCCCAAATTTTTTGTGGGACCTCACGTGACCCCAGGGAAGGTTTATGAATGATCAAAATTTTAAAAATTTATGTTTAAAAGTTTTTTATTTTTGAAAAATTTTGAAAATGCGCAAAAAATATCATGAAATCCTCAAACTTTTTTTGTTTTTGTTTTATACTGTACAAAGAGAAGATGTTCAGAGATAAAGCCACAATTAAAAGTTGAAATATAAGATGGGCGCGAAGCGCCCTAAAAGCCTAGAAAGAAGTTGTGCAAAGCGCCCTGAATTTCTAGTTTTTTTAAATTTGTCTTTGTTACTTTTTTAAAAGATCGAGAAGTTTTACATGAATATAAAAAAGTTTCATTTTTGAAATATTATTTCAGATCGAACCTAGCGTCTCCGCGGCGAGGGTTGTGTTCCACCTGGATATCGGAGCTAAATCCAGGGAACAAGGTGAACCTTTGGGTTAGAAAAGGAACAATCAGGTTCCCAGTGGACCCCGGAACACCAGCTGTTATGGTGGGCCCTGGAACTGGTGTCGCACCTTTTAGGTATTTTTATTTCAATTTATGTTTAATCTCTTTTTTTATTTTTTTTTACTTTCTTTCTAAAAATGTAAATACTGTGAAAAGTTTGGTCAAATAATATGGAACGCTTGAAAACATCTATGATTGATCTATGATGATCGATGATTACGTAATAACTGAAATGATAAATATGTTATGTAGTGAGTAAAAATCAATGTTTTCTATTTGTGCATAATTTTGCATATTTTTTTCTCTTTTCTTTTGGAAACCTGTATTTTCAAGAAAAAATTATTTAAACAAATTTTAACTACACCATTTATATATGTATTTATATAATAATTGTCTTTTTCATTTTTTATAATGTCATTTTACGTTTCTTACTTAAATGTAGATGTTGCGACCAAATAACTTTAAATTAAAAAAATTGAAGTGTTAATTTTGAATTTATTTAGATCATATATTTCCTCAATGGTGGCCAAAAAAGATGAACGACCTATGCTGTTATTCTTCGGCTGCCGTAATAAATCGGCAGACTATTTCTTTTCCGACGAATGGCCGGAATGTGGTGAACATTTTGAAGCAATAACAGCGTTTTCACGTGACCAGGAGGACAAAATATATGTACAGCACAAAATCCGAGAAAACCAGGAAAAAGTTCGTCAGCTGATTTTAGAGAAATCCGGGAACTTCTTTGTGGCGGGAAATAGTAAAAACATGCCAAGCCAAGTGAGAGAAGCGCTAGTTGACGCTCTAGCAGTGGAATTGGGAAGTGAAGAAGCAGAGAAGTATGTTGAGAAAATGGAGGTGACTGGACGATATCAAACTGAGACGTGGGCCTGATACCCCTTGCATTTACTTTTAGTCTAAAGAATGATGTAGATAATATTTAAGATAACATGTTACAGATATTTAAAATGGTTCTTGAGAGCACTATTATCTGTGTGGATAATTCCGAGTTCATGAGGAATGGAGATTATCTACCCACTAGGCTCCAGGCACAGCAGGTATTTAGAACTAGACTTAATTTTTAAATCTAGATCTTAATTTATAGAACTAACTAACACCTATATTTATAAATCTAAACCTTTATTTAAAGATCTAGACCTACATTTATAGACATAAACGTTAAGAAAACTAAACCTAAGCCTTTTTAATCTAAACCATTATGTATATAACTAGACATAAACTTATAGATCTAAATCTGTACTTAATAAAAAAAAAAACCTTTACCTATTGAACAAAACCTATATTTACAGATTTAGACGTATATTTATAGATGTAGAGGTATATGTTGTACTATAAAGCTCACAGTAAGACCAGATCTAATACATATTATATACGATGCTGTAAACCTAATAGTACACAGTAAGACCAGATCTTATATATAATATAGGATGCTGTAAACCTAATAGCACACAGCAAGACCAGATCTAATATATTGTATAGGATGCTGTAAACCTAATAGCACACAGTAAGACCAGATCTAATATATATAATATAGGATGCTGTAAACCTAATAGTTCACAGTAAGACCAGATCTAATATATCTTATATAAGATGCTGTAAACCTAATAGAACACAGTAAGACCAGATCTAATATATATAATATATGATGCTGTAAACCTAATAGTTCACAGTAAGACCAGATCTAATATATATTATATAGGATGCTGTAAACCTAATAGAACACAGTAGACCAGGATCTAATATATATTATATAGGATGCTGTAAACCTAATAGTACACAGTAAGACCAGATCTAAATTATCTTATATAGGATGCTGTAAACCTAATAGCTCACAGTAAGACCAGATCTAATATATCTTATACAGGATGCTGTAAACCTAATAGCTCACAGTAAGACCAGATCTAACCCTGAATCTAATGTTGCTCTGATGACAATGTCTGATCTATCTGTTCTGGTAACTCTTACCAATGATACTGGAAAACTTCTCGCTAAACTCCACCAGGTAGGTTAAATGATAAACGTGTCGACATCAATTCACGATGAAACTATGAAAAATCTGTATCTTCAGCATTGGTTCCCTTAAAAGCCTAATTATAGTTTGCACAGCAAATCCGAGGAGAAAATGTCATTTATTTGTCACATTACAGCAATGATAATGCTTGAGTTAATTAATGGGTTGATTAATAGATTGATGGATTGACTGCATGAATAATGAATATAGATGATTTGATCGATTCATTGGTTTGATGGATTCTAGTACTTATGGGTTGATTCTAGGATTGATGGATTGATTAATAGATTGATTGATGGATTGATTGATGGATAGATGGATGGATTGATGGATTCATGGTTTGATTGTTTGATGGATGTATGGGCTGATTGTTTGATGGATTCATAGATTCATGGATTGGTGGATTTATGTATTGAATAATTAATTGATTAATTGATTAATTGATTAATTGATTAATTGATTAATTGATTAAGATTAATTGATTAATTGATTAATTGATTAATTGATTAATTGATTAATTGATTAATTGATTAATTGATTAATCGATTAATTGATTAATTGATTAATTGATTAATTGATTAATTGATTAATTGATTAATTGATTAATTGATTAATTGATTAATTGATTAATTGATTAATTGATTAATCGATTAATTGATTAATTGATTAACTGATTAATTGATCAACTGATTAATTAATCAATTGATTATTTGGTTAATTGATAAATTGTTTATTTGATTAATTGATTAATTGATTAACTGATTTGTTGATTAATTAGTTGATTGATTGATTGATTTATTGATTGATATCTAGGTAAGTCCTGAAGGACCGATGAAGTTTATCTCCGGAATCAAGATTGCACATCTGTGTCTCAAACATAGGTAAATAATTTAACGTCCATTGTCTTGTCTAAACCATATTATTAATTTTTTGTTGTTGTAAAATGAAGAAATGCAAATTTCTTGTGAACAACAATAAGTAAATGATTTTGTTAAAGTTTAGCAGGAAACAATTAAAAATGAGACTCTAAATTGGAAGGGTTTTTATTTAATCAGCTCTAATTAATCAATTTATCAATAATATCAGAAATATATTTAATGAAATCATTTAATGAAATGCACTACTCCTGTCACTGACCTAGACCTCGATGTCTCGATCACACTAGACTTGAGTCATAATCGGATATACATTAATTTCCGTCATTTGGCTGTCATTTTTGAGCGGGTCTCGGCCTTGATTTCCACGGAATGATGGTTGATCTTTTATTTATTTATTTATAAAAGTGACAGTAGGTCTGGAAGTATGGATACAGTCCCTTTCCAAAACGTTTTTTTTTACAAAAAGCATGAAGCGATAAAAGCATGAATTTTTTTGTATGTAGCAGAGAAAAAATCAATTTAAAAGTTTATAGAAAGTTAAGGCCTTCTTCCAAGATTAATGTTTCGTCTTTCCCTTAATTTTGTTTTACAAATTAAGTTTTATAATGAGAAAATAATTTATATCCCTAAGACATTTATTCTTATTTCGTTTTTTTTTAGTTGTTCGTTTGGAGTCAAAATCGTTAGTTTTGATCACTGATATGACATTTTGTAATTTATCAATCTTTTTTCGTTTGTTGTGTGTTTTAAGACTGGTAATTGTTTAGGCAGGGTAAGAACCACAAGACCAGGATTGTCGCCTTCGTGGGTTCCCCCATAGACGTAGACGAGAAGGAGTTGATCAAGCTTGCCAAGAAACTTAAGAAGGAGAAGGTGAGTTAAACTTTTTACGCATTTTAACCAACATTACCGCCCTGATTCCTCCCAACAGATTCATCTCAAAAGCCGAAAAAAAATGTGAAGTAGTCGTAAATAATTAATTTGAAATTGGGATTATATATTTATATCAGAAGTTAGGCTTTGGAATCATTGTTGATTATTCCAATCTGAATAAATTATATATGTTGTGTTTCCAGGTGAATATTGACATCATCAATATTGGCGAGGAGGAGGTGAATACAGCTCTTCTCAACAAGTTTATCGGTAAATAAATTTATTATTAACCCCGGCCCCTTCTTTAGTGATCCTTTTAGATGGATTGATTTCTTGCATTCATTTTTGTTGTCATTGTTTTCAGTTGAATTATTGTTTGAAAAGTGTTCAAAATAAAAACAAACTTGCCCATCACATGCCAGATTCTGGACAGTAATTATTGACAAGTTAAACCGATGACGTCATAGGTCACCTGACCGAATTGGACCAATAGAAGGCAGTTTGGGCATTCGTGCATCTTACACTTCAAAACAGTACAGTACAGTACAGTACAGTACAGTACAGTACAGTACAGTACAGTACAGTACAGTACAGTACAGTACAGTACAGTACAGTACAGTATCGTGCACCTGACAGCCACTTCAAAACATTATTTCCATTTTATAAACATTTTGGAAATCCGCTATTTTGAACAGGAAAATATGCATCTTAGAACTAGTTTAGTTAATTTCTTTAATTAGAAGAAAAATTGTTTGCATGAAAAGCAATAATTCAATGCTAAATTTATAACTTTAAACATGGTGTAATGCTTCTAAAAAAAAGCGAGATAACTATTATTTGTAGAAACAATTAACGGAAAGGAGGGAACGTCCAGCCACCTGGTGACTGTCCCCCCCGGCCCTCATCTATCCGATGCTCTCGTCAGCTCGCCGATCGTCCAGGGTGAAGATGGTAGCGGCAGTGTGGCCGCCGGTGGATCTTATGAGTTTGGAGTCGATCCTAATGACGATCCTGAGCTTGCCTTAGCTCTCAGGTATACACAAGTCATATTCTAAGCTGTGTTTTACAGGGGTGTGTGTTTTCTTTATATATATGTATCTTTCTGTTCAGAAAGACCCGGAATTAATTAACAATTAATCAGACGGCTTTACAATCTAATTTTACAAATATGATTGATGAAACTATCACAAATTAGCCCTAGTCCTGCCATTTGTGCCTATTTTCAACATTTAAAATTGCCAGATATATATTAATTCTAAGTCTTCCTGATTATCTTAAAAAAGACACCCCTCCGACCAAAAAAAGAAAAGTTAAGTATGCTTGCGCGAGCGTAAAATTTTATTCTGTTTTATATTTGCTAAATTTGGGAAACTAAATAAATAGGATAAAAGTTTGAAAATGGATTTTTAAAAAAAAAAACATGTCTTTCAATGTAAAATTGTTCTTTTTTTTCTCAGATCATTAAAATAAAATTTAAGCTTTGATAAATATGTAAAAGTTAACTTAAATTAAGACATTTTCCGGGTTTAAGGTAAATCCGAGAATAAGCTGAATATACGGGAAACAGACTGAGCGCGTTCTAAAGAGATTCATAAGTTATGAGCTCTTGTTGTTCAGGGTTTCGATGGAAGAGCAACGAGCTCGTCAACAGGCTGAGACTGGAACACCGGCTAAACCAGAGGTAATTTTATATTATAAACTTAAACCAGATCAATGAGTTTCTTATCTTCTTGAAACTGGATAAGTGCACATTTCCCTCTAATTTTTGGTACAGTGGTACTATCTGATTTGTATTTAATGTTGTTATAAAACAAATAGTTTTTCCAGGTTGGTTGCTTGATTGATTGATTGATTGCTTTATGGATGGATTAATTTACTGATTGATTGATTGTGTCCAGGATGGAGAGGGTGGTGCCCCTGCTGTAGGTGGAGGAGAAGAGGATACTAGTGAGGAAGCTATGCTGCAGAGAGCGCTAGCTATGTCAATGGACGAGGGCGGAGCACCCGACCTCGCTGCTATGACGGAAGAGGAGCAGATTGCCTACGCAATGCGTATGTCGATGGCTGAGGGGCAGGAGGATGCCTCACAGGTTCGTGTCAATTACTGAACTCGCCTCTCTCATTAACAGCCAATTTTTTTAAGTATTAATACTTTCGTGTACATGGAGCATGGGATACAAGGGAGGTTGAATCGACCTGGACCACCCTACCTACCACATGATTATACATGCTTTGCAGACGGTACTTCATCTGACAAGCGTATTTTTTTATAATATAAAAAATCGGTTTGATTTAAAATGGTGTAATAAAAAACACATTTAGAAAATTAAAAGACGACCTTTAAAGGCTCTTTTTTTCAAATGGGGAACCCCGTCTGCAAAGCATGTATATTCGTATGGTCCGGGTTGATTCAATCTCCCTTAAATGCCATGCTCCTTGGTCATGAATCTAATTATTAAATCGAATGAATAAGAATTGGAATCATTTACAGTTTGCTGGGTCATGACGTCTTTTTATATTTGATTTGACGTGTACTGTGTACTGTGCAGGGAGGAGAGGGTATGGAGGTAGATGATAAAGAGGATTACAGTGAGGTTATGAATGATCCTGCCTTCCTCCAGAGTGTTCTCCAGAACCTTCCTGGAGTAGATCCTCAGAGCGAAGCGGTTAAAAACGCAATGGGGGCAATCAAGGTAACATTCTTGGCCCTTTTTATTTTAATCTATTTTTTACACAACTATTAACAACCGACAGCGTGGAAACATTTAACATGATTTTAAAAAGTTGTTGACAAATACTCAGAAACCCTTGGCAGTGTGCGTCCCGGTCAAATTACTGTCTATTAACTGTTGTTTGCATACAATTGAACTAGTTCCAGATTTGTATACAATAAAACCAGTTCCAGATTTGCATACAATAAAACCAGTTCCAGATTTGTATACATTAAAACCAGTTCCAGGTTTATGTTTATTGTCAATACGTCCAATAAATTAGCAAATGTACAATAAAACATTTTGCTATCTCCTAACACTAAACGCGTCCCAATTAAAATGATTTTTTGAATCTTTAGTTTATATAGCATTCTTTTTTATGAAAGCTGAAATCCACCATGCACCAGTACTAAAGTTTTATTTTTTTTTAAAAGAGTTGAATACGTTTTTTTAATTTTCAATTTTTGCTTTTTTTGTGTCAATCATATCACTAAGCCAAATCAAAAAATGTTGTCAAAATAAATCATATTGGTATCAAAATATGTGTCTAGAAACACTAAGTTTAGAAACGTGAAAAGCGTAGAAATCCATTGAAAATACAGCATATTATCAACCAAAAAGGTTTTTTTTTATATATTTGTCGGGAGTACTAAATAAACAGGGTTTTAGCCTCAAATAAAACAATTTTTGAAATATAAAAAATGGTGGTGGTTCAAGGCGCATCTTTTTATACCTAAATCAACAATTTTTGAAAAATTAAAAAATTCAACCTATATATGATTTGTTTTTTTTTAAATCGTTTATTACTGAATGAGTTTTGATTTTTTCAATTTTGTTCTTTAATAAATGTTGCTTTTCATACTACTGTATTTTAATTTTTTGCTTTGCTTTTTGCTTTTCGATTAAATAGTTACACCCTTAAAGGGACTGTAAAGGAAAAATGAAGGGGGGGGGAGTATAGGATGAAACCTGAGAATCTCAGGCGTTGAACGATACATATAAGATATCTATCTGATGTTCCTGTCTCGAAAAGTTGTAGGTTTAAACAGATCATATTCAGCAAAAACACAACCAATCTGAAAATGATTATATCTCAGGTTTTCTCCCATTATATTTTTTTTGCATTTTAAATAGATTTAATTGAAAATATTTTTTTTATGTCCGTATTACGTCATCACAAGAACTCCCGCCAATCAGAGTGCAGTATACTGGTCACGTGATACAGACGAAAATCACGTGACCAGTTTACTGCTCTGCCATTGGCTGAAGTTCTGGTGACGTAATACGGACTATATTAATAATATTGTCAACATTAAAAATGCAAAATAAAAATTAAAAATTACAATAGGAGCAAACCTGAGATTATCAGGCTCCTGTGGGATATAATCGTTTTCAGATTGGTCGCGTATTTGCTGAATATGATCTGTTTAAACCTACTACTTAAATACAAAATTGCGTATATATGAATTTTTGTTCAATTTTGACACAGTTTTATATCAATTTCTCGAGACAGGAACATCAGATAGATGTCTCATATGTATCGTTGAACTCCTGAGATTATGGTTTCATCCAATACCCCCCTTTCATTTTTCCTTTACAATACCTTTAAGTTTTGACTTATGTGAACAAATTGATTATTAACGAAGTTTAATTGTAGGATGAGAAGAAGGAGAAGGATAAGAAGGATGAAAAATAGAAATAATTCTTGTAACTCAAGAACATGTCCTTTGTGTCTATTTATAATTTTGTTTACTTTTATCCCAGAATCTAGAGTAAAATAATAAAACTTCGTGAAATTAAATTCATCTTATTTATTTTTATTTTAAATTCTTTAAAATGTAGTTTTAAAATTACATTTTGTTTGTTTTATAAAATGGTTTGTACACTGTCAACATGTATACATGAATAGTAATATTTCTTCAAGATTAAATACAATTAACGATTCTTAAAAATGGCGAAAGAGTCATGTTGTAGATTTTCTGTTGTTTTCTTGTGCTTCTTTATCTACTGTAACTTTAGTTCAACTTGCCTTATTCTAATTCTTGAAGAAAAACTTGAGAGAAAAAAAATGTTCTTCTGAAATGAGTCAAAATTAGTCAGTATTACAAGAGATGTTTCTAAATTCAAAGCGATTACTTAAATGCGCAGCCATAACTTTTTTATTAAAAGGGACTGTTTGCGTTATTTCAAGAGACCCTTCCTGCAAAGATGACATTGCCCGATTAACTATTTTACCCTTTAAAGCGTTGTCTGATTAAGTATGAATTAGGTATCAAGGTTTACAATTTTATAAACTGATTATTTTCAGTAGTGATTTCTCTACAAAAGTGATTTGCGCATTTACATTTGCATTTGCATTTACATTTGCATTTGCATTTGCGTAGGAAAACGTGTAGGAAATATTAAGAGGTAAAAACGTTCAAACCTAGAAAAACGACAATATCTCCCACAAAGATCAGATAAAGGTTTCATAGGTATCTTTGTGAATCGGGCATTGCTATATTTGAAGATTTAAAATTTTGCAAAATTTTTTGCATATTTGAAATGGCATGTTCAAGGGCTTTTCAAAAATGTATAATTTTTCATTTTTTGGAAAAAAAATTTTTTGCCAACATTTTACAATAAATTGGATTTTGCGATAAAAATTCAATTTTTGCAAATTTGCACATTTTTAGCAGATTCTATAAGTAGAGCACAATAGCTTTCTAATGATGTATCATTTGTCATATTTGGACATCAAACATGGGATTTAGAGCGACCCCAGCATATCCTGGTTTTCAAGTACCCCAGAGCCCGCGATTTAAAAAACTCGGGGAAATACGGCTCGGGTCTAAGCTGTAGTTGGACCTTATTTACGGCTTGAGCTTTCGGATTAAAGCTGCATCTTATTTTTCACAGAGTTGAATTCAAAAAACCGGTTTAATATTCTATTTGGCGGATTTTCATTGTAGGAATTGGCGCATTCCCAGTTTTTATGAGAACAAGACGCAACATTGAGCCTTATTTTCCACTAAAACCAATCAAGGTCGGTTTTATTTTCATTGGGCCTAACTCCTTAAGCCAAGCCTAAGATCTCGCAGCTGTCAATCACGTTACACAAGCTGTCGTTAGAGTTGGGTCGAAGAATGGGTCTTAAAGTTGGGTTTAAGGAATTACGACTCGAGCCAAAGTTTTTAAATCGCGGGCTCAGCAGAGATAGAGTAGGGTTAAAGAAAATCAGTCATTCTTAATTTATCCTTTCTAAAAAACATGTATATATGTTACTTCTAATGAGCATTACAATACATATACCATTTAATGATACACAAAACCTGAGAACCTAAGAAGAATAACAAGAAATGTTTTTTTAAGATCTAGATATTTATTCATGTATCGAGATTATTACAGGTATACAAAATTTGTTATTATGGATAAAATTATTTTTTTTGCGATATTATCGTGTACATACAATTACAATTTGGTAAGGTCAAAATCCAGAAATTAATCGATACATTTTTTTCGTTTTTTCATGTCTTGATCGCTGTTAAATTTATATACAAGTACTGACAGAGCAGCAGTTCAAGAGAAAAAACTACATTATATATTAGAGGGTAGCATACTTTTGAGCGATTTGACAGGGAGTTACTGCAAACAGTGTGTGTTATCTCATAATGGAAAATGCTACAATTAACAGTGCGCATGCTTTCACATAAGCATGCACGGGAGAGAGTTCATATTGAAGAAGATTATTGTTAGCATCGTAAAATGGAACATTAAACGTTCCTAGTTAAAAATGATGTTACAAAATTTAAGTTTGAGAAAAAGACATATTGATTTAGATATGAAGAAAATTAAAAAACAATTCATGTTAGCGTTATTAAGAGAAACATTGACAGTTTCTCGTTAATATTTCGGCTACATGTTCTAGGATAAAAGATGGAAAATTTTAATTAAGAGATCTTATATCAAGGAAAGTAAAGGAACATTGACGGTTCCTTGTTAAAATCGAGGCTGCATCTTTTTTCATCATATCTTGTGGAGCCGTTTCTTTGCTGCGGTGAAGTATGTCTCAGTTATCCGCAGGTTCAGGAGGCATTCGAGTTCAGTTCGTACCGAATTAGTAAAAGAAAGCAGTAGTTAACTTAAAGCATTGGTTTCTACATTTTACTCAATGAAATCAGATTTTAAATCATATAAATTTTATTTAGTGTTGGATTATACAGAAGTGTATATAAAAAAAGAGCTCAAAGAAATCAGATTTTATATCATAACAAATTTCTTTAGTGTTGCATTGTACAGAAGTATTTATAAAAGGTATTTGGCGTGGATAGATAAGAAATGTAATAATATATCAGACTATTAGGACTTTTTCAGACTTTAAGAGGAAAACCGGGTAAGCCCCTTACTGGTAAACAAGGACAGAGGGACTTCGATCAGAAAGACTACTATTGCTTATATACGAAATAACATGGCGCCCATACAAATTGAGAAAATTGAAACATACGACTTAGACCGTTAAAAAATCAATTTAATTTCAAACAAATCATTCAGATATTACAACCTATAGTCATCGATTATCTTTCGCCACATTTATATATAGTTGATTTTCCAGAATATGTTTTAATTGTTATGATCTGAGAGTTACTTATAAAAACATTTATTCCTGTTTCGAGGATTTTTGGTAATGAAGACGACATTTTCATATTTTCCAGGAATGTTCGAAAACAAGTTGTAAGCTAAATATTATTTTAAAAAACAAAATCAAAACTAGTATGAAATATCAAATATATACAAATGTGGCGAAAGATAATCGATGACTATAGGTTGTGATATCTGAATGATTTGTTTGAAATTAAATTGATTTTTTTACGGTCTAAGTCGTATGTTCCAACTTCCTCAATTTGTATGGGCGCTACGCTCTTCGGTATGAGACGTCTTTATCAATTTTCTCCTTATAGACGCAACAGATAAAAGTAAGATAAGTAGCGATCAAAAGCGCTTTTTTATCGCATTAAGCCTATACCCCCTTTCATTTTTCGCGAACACTCCCTTTAAGTAGCAATTTTTTCCTTAAACTTGGCTTTATTTTTGATTGAAGTGTTTCTAATTAGAACTGGTTTGCTACCAATATTATCTTTATGCTGCGTACATTTACACAATAAAAAAACGGGTATAAATGGTCAGATAAACTTGAGTAGATGATTCCACATTGTTTTGACTCAGGGTCTGAATTACTAAATATGTGATCTAGTAATGTTGCAGATGTTTAAGTAATACGTGTAGGGAGTGTAATTAGGGAAGATTCAAATCCTGTATACGCACGTGGTCCATCTGAGAAAAAAAAGATTATTTCTTTTTCTTTATACTTCTCCGGGTTTGAAGCTGAAAGGGACTGTGAGCACTTGACAAAAAGTTTCAGTCAGGGATACCATGTCCGATTTACAATGGTACCTTTATTTTCTGAATCAAGAATAAATTTATAATATCATCCTCAAAAGTTATGAAAAAAATTGTTTTCATAAGTTTGACCAATCTTCCTGCTATCTGGGTATTAGTGTAGCCACAGTTGGTATTCCAAAAATACTATTCCTATATACTGCATGTTCTTCAGTTTGATCGACTACAATAAAAAGAATACATTTGTTTAATTAATAGCAATAGAAAACTTGTCAATTTTAGCTTAATTAACTTGCTAAATATTGTAAAACTTTTCAATCTGATAATTATTATCAAAAATTGCCTCATTAAAATCAACTTACTCAGCTTAGGACTTTGAAACCAAACTATAGGAACATCCCCGTGGTTCTACTGAGTTCCCCAATAAAAAGATATTTCAATTAAAAATTCAAACATTTTTCTGGCTCACCATTTTTTCAATTTGTTAAAGAAAGCAAAATCCAATATTTAATTTTTGTTTAAACTTAAACAATATTGTGTACAGAGCAGAGGGTCGGGTAAATATAATTACTCGCTGCTTATGTACTTTGCCTAGCTCTAAGGATAAACGGTTAATTCATTAAACAGAATGTATCTCTTTTTTTGAAAAAGAAAAAATTGGAGTTTTAGAAATATCCTGTTGGAACTTTTTTATTTCAATAAACTGGTCCCGAATATTCAACAATAACCCTAATGTGACGTCAGTTGATGCACAGAAATTCGCTTTAACCAATCAGAGTGCCGCATATGATAAAAACTAATTTACCTTAACCACCCCCTAAACAGGCTGGGGAGGGGGGCGCTTTTGGCCCCTCTAGTTCTTTTGTCCTTAATGGCCTAGACATTTTTTACTTTTAAAAATAGTAACTAAAGGATTTTTTTGTAAATATTTTATATGCTATTGTAGGGATGGATGGTTTTCACTTATCTAAAAACGAACTGAGCTGGGAACTTTTGAATGGTGGATATCGGGATTAATGCTTGATCCACTCTTTTTCTTAATCTCCAGATTAAATATTGCTTGTTTTCCTCATGAATTTAATCTCCAGATTAATTAATAGATCGGGATTAAGGGTATCACATTCTACAGTTTTCAGCTCTGATCGTTTTGTTAACAACGTAATAAAAATTCAAAAACGAAAGAGTCGTTTTCAAAAACAATTGCATTTTTTAATTTAGAAAGGAAGAAGTTAATTTTTAATTTTAGTTTGTCGTTTCATGAACAAAGGTAATTTATTTTAAATTTTGGACAATGATTGTTAAAGACCGTTAACGACAACCCTTCATAATCAATCATAACAATAACAAATTAGTCAAAAAGAATCAGCCTTCTAGGGATGTCCTACTTCCATACTTCAAATTCAAGCTGACTATATACTGAGTCAAAAACAAAGCCTTGGTTTACGATTTGCTTGTATTTAACTAATTAATATTTTTGGGAAGGAAATTACATGTTCAAACCATTTTACTTTTAGTTTAAAGTACCTTATTGGGTAAGCTATACTAACATATAACTCTTAAATCTTCAATCAACTTAAAATCAATTCGTCAATTTTACGAGTTACAATTTTTGTAAAAAATGAGCAATTTGCAAGCAACGATTTTTACTTATCCTCTGCTGGAATCCTCTTTATACCCAAGAACTGTCTTTTTAAAAGTATCTGAAATCAATAGAGTAACTGGTTAACACCCTGTTTAACAAAATTATTCTTCAGTAAATAGTTGGACTCATAGGATATATGGAATACACCATTAACTTAGCTTTTCTGTAATTTCTACATTTTTCCAAGATGGTTACTCATTTCATTCTCTATATGATATATCCATCACTGATAGTACATTGAAAACCATAAAACTCTGAAATAAGTTTTGACTTTCAATAGTCCAAGCGAAAGTGCAGTGTAAAAAGACCCATTTTACTTAAAAAGTGATTTCAAATAAGCGACTAGTATGACTATTTGCTTTGTAACAACATAAAATATGCTTAACTATCACTTTAAAGTCCTCTTTCTATTCTGCAGTTTTCTGGTTTTCACTACAGAAACTTTAACTTTTTTTACTTGCAGTTACAGAATTTGGAAATTAGGATCATTATTCTCAAAATTCTGATCGGAAAGTTGGAGATATAAAAACATGTGAAATATCCCAGCTTATCATTTTGTTCATATTTTCCATAGATAAAGATAGATTGCGGATAAGACGACATTTTTCATCTTGAAAGAAATAAAAGAGATGTTTTAAAGAGGGATGGTTCCTAGCTTGGCGGAGGTTGGGATAGATAAAACTCCTATTATTGAGGGTTAGGTTAGGTTAAGACTATTTCTGGGCCGAGCGCTGCGGCTAGGATGGGCTAGGGGGCCGAGCGCTGCGGCTAGCACAGGCTAGGGGGCCGAGCGCCGCGGCTAGGACAGGCTAGGGGGCCGGCACTGCGGCCAAATAATCAATTTAGGAGTTTTATCTATCCCCCCCTCCGCCAAGCTAGGAACCACGCCTTTTAAAGATATTCCTATTTTATAGATTAACTAGGTCGGTTGTGAACATTGGCTGTTCTTATGTCATTGAGTACTTGTGGTGTACTAGAGTTCTGAAGAGAGAAAATTAAGTTAGTTTAGTCCTTCTCATGTCCTTCTTCAGTTCTCGTCGATATGATATATCGATATTCTCAAAATAAAATTCACTCCTGAGTGGTTTAACAATTATGAAATCCATTAAAACACCAAACCACCCCGCTTATCATTGAAGTACACTTTAACCCCTAGAAGTATGAGTTCGCGGACTGTACAATTCTTGGTGATTTTGCGTACATAAGCTATCTATGTTTATTTATTTATCTATGATATTTTCAAACAAATTGATCATAATTCTTAAATGCTGGTTCGATTTTCAAAAAAAAAAACATAACTACATATTTCCTTTAAAAGAACTTTAAGAGTGCTGGGTTGTAATAAGACACTAAAGGTGTTGTGAAATTTTTAAAAAGACATCATAATAGGATACCATTAATTAATTAATTGAAGTATCTACTAGACTGAAATGTTTTTGTAAATCTATGTTGTCCATTTTTAATAAAAAATCGTAAAAAGTAATCAGAAATAAGAGTTTTTCAGTGCAAAGATGAATTCATTGGTAGGAGCACTAATGTTCTTATTGCTGTTTATGAAAGCTGGATTTTCTCTTCAAACCTTCTTTGTTCCCATTCAGGTCTTGAGTAAAACCAAACATGCGCTTTTAAAGCTTACTAAGGCTAGGCATGTCCTTGATGTTATGATGTTCCTAAATTTTTCAGTATTTAACCCTATTCCTGCTGGGGGGGGGGGGGCAATTTGACCCCCCCCCTGTAGTTTTTTTTACATAACTCAAAAAGTATTCGTCTGAGGCTGTTGAAATTTTCTGACTTTTCCTAAATAACCATAGCCCTGTCTTCAGTCCTAAAAGTGGGTTTTTAGTCAAACTGCCTGAATCCTCAGGCAAACTGTCTGAATGACTACTTTTTTCTGTAACAAACTAAATCTTAGTTTTGACCCACTTTTAGTTGTCAAATTTAGATAACTTTTAGCTTTTTGGAAAGCCTATAAAATAAGGCAACACCCCCCCCCAGCGTATCCTGGTTTTCAAGTACCCCAGCAGAGATAGGGTTAACAATGATGATAGTTGATGATAATTGATTGTTAACTTTTGCTACATAGTCTGTAATTGTACTGTACTACTTAGTTAAAAATCCACCCGGTACTTGAAACCGTAATACCATGGATTAATAAGATTTGTTTGATGATTAAATATTCAAAAAAAAAACATTTAAACATGTCATTCTGCTTTCATTCCATTATTTCTAATTCATAGTTTGATTCAGGAAGATAAGTTTGGTATAACAGATTGGATAGAAATGCATCCAGATAATGGAGCATGGGGTTCAGTTGATTTCCGTTCAATTTCACTTTGCTTTTGGATGTACAACAAGTTCTATGGTTCAAGTATAAGGTAAGTTGCTTATGAAATTCCGACAGTTACAATTTTAAAACCAGAATATTTGAAAAAGAGGAGAAGGGATATGAGGCTATGAGACAATAATTTTGAATTCCCAGCAGCTGGCAAAAATTTCCGACCCCTCTGATCATCCTATTCTCAACCTATCAAAATGCTAAATTCTATAGTCAATTATATTATATAATTAAATTTGATGACTAAATACTGCATGGTTCAGAACCAATTGTTGAGAGATTCTGTAAAATAATTTGCGGGTTCATAATAAATTTTGCCAACTTCCTGTGCCCAAGAATGGATATTGAGTGTTGCTTCTTCCATGAGGTGGTTTTTAAGTAATTTTTAGCACTGTCTGGATGTTTCAAGCTGTTTCCAATGACACTAAGGACCTTTATGTAACTGGAATGTTCTTAAAACCTAAAGTAAAAGATGGAAGCGATGGCAAAAATGTACAATTGTTCATTGAAGAGTACAGCAGGAGTAAGAATTTTGGGAAACTAGTTGCCAGGTTTCAATTTTTTGTAATCAAAAACACCATTCAGTAATTCCGAAAACCCCATTATGTGGTCAAGATTGGAGAATTTGTTTTTACTTTCTATAAATAGTAAACTATTCTAGAAAATGTACAAGTTTAAAATAATGCCATGGTAATATAATTATATTGTCTTTCATTCCCAAAGTTACATATTCTCAGGTAGGGAATGATGATATAAATTAATATTTTATTTTGAATTAGCTGCTTTAATCTTGTATTTCCAGTCCCAAAGATGTCAATATGTGATCTTCAAAATTTATTTAGTGACTTACCGCATCGGAAATGGATTCATATTTGCTGGCTAAGCAATGATGGAACAAATGAGGTTTGGGTTGATGGAATTTTTAGAACTAAATACCAAATGTCATCTCATTTTGCGGAACTTTTAAAGTTGGGACAGACTAATACAAACTATTCATTAATGATTGGCCAGGAACCTGATGCTTTAAACAGCGATTTTGATCCTCATCAGACACTCCGGGGCAGAATATCAGAATTTAATGTTTGGAACTTCCCTGTTAACAAGGATACGTTACTTGCTCTATCAAATTGTTCTGTTGTACAAAAGGGAAATATAGCAAGATGGAATCACACACATATGACCATCCATGGATCAAATATGAAAACCATTGAATACGAAACTCTCTGTGAACCGTTTAAAAAACAAATTGTTATAAAACACAGAATGGCATATAACTCTTCTAGAGATTATTGCTCTAAACTTGGAGGTCACCTTCATACCCCTGTTTCTGAGAAAGACAATGATCAAATGCTGCAGCTACTAGGCAACAACTCAAAAGATTGTAAAATGGATTTCTGGATCAATTTTGATACATGGGTTGTGTCTACTAATTCTGACAACTTAAAAAATAGGAGTTATTCAAATTTCAAAAAGTTATCTCAAGATGGAAAATGTGGTATGATGACCTCAGACGGTTTTTGGATGAGTAGGACTTATGAGGATTGTATAAATTTACAGGCATGTTTTATTTGTAGTTTTCTAGAGGAGCCACTTTTTACAGTAAAAGGACTTTGCCCCCAGAGCCTGTATGACTATGTATACTACTTGGATCATGTTGACTCAGGGTTGCAGTTTGATGGGTTTAAAGGGAGTCAAATACAACTGAGAGATTCTAAATGGACCATAAATCATGGTCAACGGAATCAAGATTTGAAAATCAAAATCAATACATTTGATCCTCTTGGTAGAAAGAATTGGACTGGAAGTGACCTTTCTTGTGATGTATTAGATGAAAACACAGTTCTAACATTGTCAGTGTGTGATATGAAAGCACATTTTACATGCAATTCTGGTCATTGCATTAAGAAAGCTAAACTTTGCAACAACTTTATTGACTGTGCTGATCTTTCAGATGAAAAGAACTGTAATAAAATTATTCCAATGTTTGATTCTTCGACAGAAAACCCTCCCAATTCTTATGGTCAACAAACATTTGTGAAAGCAGCAGTATCAATCAGACAATTTGATGAAATAAACACAATACACTCCACCATAACATTGACATTTGATATGGAAATGAGTTGGATAGATTCTACAATTGTGTTTACAAACTCTCCCGAGTTTTCAGGCAATCCTGTGGATATTACAGGTAAAATATGACCTTGGCTTTAGTCAACATAATATCCATTACTCTTTTACCATTGACTGAACACTCTCTGTTTTTGCATTGGATGTGTGGCAGTTAATTTTTAGACCAAGCTTAGAAGTGCTGGTTTACCTCCAACTGGTCTTGTTTTGACTTTAATAAAAAGAACTCCTGAGGCCGAATTCAAAGAATTAAAACCACATCACTGATTCACAAAAAAACAAGAACCAATTGAGCCCTGGCTCAAATCTCAAAACACTTACAATTTCAAGTGGAACCAACGATTTTGGAACCATGACTCAAATTCTTTAAATTCGTCCTCTGAAGACCAATACTCACCATCGTCCACTACTATGGGAGTTTAATTGAATCAATAGTCCCACATATTTAATTAATGACTTAAAACACAGTTCAGAAAATGCATTAGTCTAAACTTCACAGCTCTTTTGGTTACTGTATCAGAAAAATCAAGACAATACACCCTATCTATATTTCTCTGGTTACTGTGGATGTAAAATCAAGACAATAAACTATATTCTTCTGTTACTGTAGCAGTTCACTTAGGCAATAAACCTTTATCTAATCTAATATATATGCATGGTTACTCTAACAGTTTGACTCTTACAATACCCCATCAATACACATGGCACTGCAGCAGTTCTATCTTGATATTTGTCTTGCTTACAAGATTTTATTCTCAACATTCTTGGTCTCATATTATAATGAATTTAAAAAAATGCATGTATCAATCCTGTATTCTGTAAACATATAATGTTTCAGATGGTTCTAAGCGTTCTATTTGGGCTCCACACCAGATTTATTTTCCAAATGGAATGCTGGGAAAGACTATTGGAGATTCAAAATTTCAACTTCAGGCGATTCCATTGTCAAGTCCTAAAGCCCCTGATGTTGGGCAGTCAATTGAATCTATTGCTTATGATGGAAAGGATGTTATGCTTTCTCTTATCAGAAGATATAAGGTTTATTATTCATAACCTGCTGATACTGTCCAACGTTTTGGTTTTGACTTTCACAAATCATTTACAAAAGATTTATTTTTACATATTTTTTTCTATTAAAGCCAAAGTTGTGCTTCATGATATAGAGGCAGAATTGGAGAGAAAGAAGTTTAGAAAAATACAATACTTAAAGATTTGAGTGCAAAACCATGGAAAATGGGTTTCTTACCACCACAGTAATCCCAAAACCTGTAACCCAAGCTTATGGTCAGTATTGAGCTTACATGACACTGTTCCTTGCATATAATTTGATGAAGTGCCATCTGTTTCCTTATAAAAATCCTCAAAGCAAAATAAGGAATCAAACAGGATGCAAAACAAAACACTTTTTACCAACTCATTTAAAAATTTTTTATTTTTTATTTTTGGGGTTGCTAATAAACCTGTTATTGCTTAATTAAAATTAAAAATGAAATTAACAATATGTTGATACAGGGAGAGTTCTACTGTGAAATGAAATTTGTCAATTTTCCTTTCGATGAACAAGTTTGTTTTGTAGAAATTGCTATGAGGTAAATACTTAACCTGACTTGAACTTTATTAATTTAATCTGTTATATAACTGGTGATGGGGGGGCAAGCCACACCTGTATCCTATCCACAATTAACTCACAAACATAAACTTGCCGCAAAGTGCTCACCCATGGCGCTTCCTTAAGGACACCCATGTATCTTCCAGCAAAATGTTTAATTTTTAATTCCTAATTCCAGCTATAAATGACTAATAAACTCCCCTTTGGCAATGTCACATGATGATAATTGATACAAAATAGATTTTTATTACTTTAATACCAAAACTTAATAGGTCTTAGATGAATTTTACCCATTTACCCATGACCCCTTTAAATATTAAATCAACCCTTAAATTAAAGACATATTGCTAGAAGATATATAGGTTAGGTTAAGGAAGCGCTACGGGTGAGCGCTTTCCAGTGAGTCTATGTTTGTGAGTAAATTGTGGATAGGAAGCTAAACAGGTGGTGTGGCTTGCCTTCCCCCTCTAAACTGGCTAAGACACTGTATTAAACAACCTATGTTTCAGTATTGGTCCGCACAAGAACTTGAAGATGATTCCTGAACTTGAACACCATGCTGTTCAATACACTAGGAGCAGAACACTGAGCGAGTTCAGCGTTGGTAAAATTAGGTGCAAACTTTCTTCATCAGTGGGTCAGGGCATTTGGAATAGTGTCTGCAGCAGACTTCTGAAATTTATTTTTATACTTTTGTAGTCAAAATCACTTTTAAATAATTCTGCCATTTTGTTATTATGCATATTAGTTGAACCAGATAGATATCAAGGTGATAGTAACACAGAAAGTAGTTAGGAAACATGGGCAGACATGAACCAAGGTAGACAGGAGCCAAAATAGACAGGAATCTATACAGATATGAATCCTGACATGCATCCAGACTGAAAGCAACAATTTTTTAGCTGGAGTAACTTCACTGACAGTAAGGAGAGCATCTTTAAGATATCCATTGAACTGAACAGGCTCTACACACCCTTTCTCATATCCATCTTCATGCAAACATTTCTTCTCTGGTTCCTGGCTTATCTCACTCTTATTATCAAGGTTAAACAATTTTTTAATCAATTCCTATTTTTAAAGTAAGTTGTTTGAGCCAGTCTGTATGCTCATCTAATTTAGTAAATACTAAACAATGAGACCAAATACATACCAATCGGAGGACTAAAGGAACTTTGCATACTTAAAATGAGCCCAATTTTTCATTGTCTTTGATTATCTATAGAAGGCTGATCACATTATGAATATTTCTTCTGACAGTGCTGACAGCCTTTTTATTCAATGGAAACTTGCTAACTTCAAAGCCTGACTGAACTGTAAAATCTCCATTAATGGTCAACCTAACAAAAAAGTCCTTTACAAAGTAAATGCAAGAATTTTCTTCTAAGTATAATTTTCAGAACAATACATGTATATTCACTTTTTTTTTGGGGGGGGGGGGCTTTGATATTAAATCATTATCCATTTAGTTAGAAAACTTCAGTGATAGATTCATGGGTTCCTTAACTGCTTTGCTGGTTCTTGTTTCCCTTATGGCCTCAATAAAGGTGATATGTTGTATCAAAAATACTTATTCATCATAGCACCAGTCAGATAGGAGAAATAGGGTTTCCAACGAAATTTTCGTTGAACAAAATTCACAAAAATTAACAAACAAAACTTAACAAATTTCACGAATTTTGATGCACTTTCGACATTTTACGAAAAAATTTTGTCCATTTTCGCTAAATTTTTGTTCCCTTTTCGTTGGATAAAAATCGTAACTTATTTCCAATTTGAATCAAGCAGATTGTGGGATTTCTGACGGAGTGTCTGGTAAGCCCCCCCCCCCAAAATGTGTTGCATATTATCATATTACCAGGAATCCAGGGGCGCCACAGGGGTCCCCCCAGCATCGAGGTGATGAAGTTGATGAAGAGCTCGATGTTTATCTCCGACTTCTCTTCGAGGGTTCCGTCGAACTGGGAGAGGAGAAGGCTGTTGAGGTGAGAATCTAACTCTCTTCTTCATTCTCTGGGCTCTCTGGAGAGGTGCTGGAGAGGTTGGAGCCAACAAAGCTGGAGCCGGAGCCAACGGAGCCGGAGCCAACGGAGGTCTTCCACGTTGGGGAGGCAACTGTGGAACCAGAGGACGATCAGAGAAAACAGGTTTGAGCCGGTCTGGTGAATCGACGAGAAAACCAACCTTCTCATCTTCTCTGGAACCAGGGGGCGGAGGTTGCCCGTGGAGGTGTCACAGAGTAGGATGGAACCTGAGAACGGAACAGAAATAACAGATAAAGTTGATGAACGTCTGAGTACTTCAATCTTTGGGCAGGACTGCTGTAGGATAGACATTTTGGAGAACGATATTCCTGGAACTGGAGGCGGAGCAACTGGTTGGAGTTCGGATAACAAAGTCGTTGGCAGAGGATTGTGTGGAACATCGCTGGACTCTGGACGGGACAGGGCATCAGCAACTACATTCTCCGGACCAGGAAGATGAAGGATCTCACAGTTGAACTCAGACAGGAACGATAATCTCCTTTGCTGCATGGCGGACCAGGGCGGAGATGTTCTAAACAATGCATATGTCAATGGTTTGTGGTCAGTGAACAAAATAAACTGTCTACCCTCTAGCATGAAGCGGAAGTGGCGGAGAGAAGAGTAGGCAGCGAACAATTCACAGTCGAAAGCGGAATACTTGAATTCAGGGGCGGATAATTTCTTGGAATAAAACGCAAGAGGGGCCCAGGAACCGGATACTTCTTGTTGTAAGACTGCTCCAACATGAGATCCAGAGGCATCCACAGATAAGGATATCCTGGCGGAGGGATCAGGGTGAACCAGAGTAGGAACATTTGCCAGGATGGATTTGGCAGCTGCGAAGGATTGGTTCATCTCTAGGTCCCAGGTTAGAGTTGGAGATTTACCTTTGAGAGCCTCAGTTAAAGGACGTAGGAGACCAGCTGCAGCCTTGATAAATCTTCTGTAGAAATTGAGAATCCCTAGAAACCTCTGTAAACCCTTCTTGTCTGTTGGACGAGGGAAGGCGGAGATAATCTCGGTGTGCTTCGTCAGAGGAATACATCCTGAACCTGAAACCCTCATACCAAGGAAGTCCACTGCAGGAGCTGCAAAAACACACTTGTCAGGGTTGATACTGAGTCCATGGAGTCGGAGAAGATCAAGCACGGTCTGAACATGTTTAAGGTGAGAGCTGAGGTCGGGGCTGGAGATAAGGACGTCATCCACATATACAAAACAGTAAGGAAGTCCTTGAAAAATCTGATCCATCAATCTTTGGAAGGTGCATCCGCTGTTTCTGAGACCAAACAGCATCCTCAACCATTCGAACAGGCCAAAGGGGGTGATCACCGCTGTCTTAGGCACATCTCCAGGAGCCATTGGAACTTGATAATACCCCTTGGTTAGGTCCAGCTTAGTGAATACCTTGGAACCGTGAAGTCGAGATGAGAAATCTGCAATATTAGTAAGGGGATATCTATTAGGAACAGTTTGAGTATTCAGGCGGCGGTAATCGCCGCAAGGTCTCCAGGAACCATCAGGCTTCTTTACCATGTGCAAGGAACTCGCCCACGGAGAGGAAGAGCGTCGGATTATCCCTGCAGACTCCATGGCCGCAAACTCCTTCCTTGCAGATTCCAGCTTTTCTGCGTCAAGGCGTCGGGCTTTGGCAAAAACTGGCGGGACAGGCGATGTGGGGATGGTGTGGAGGACTGGATGCCTTGGATCTGTGGTGAAAAAACCTTTGGAGGAGACAACATCAGGATATTCGGACAGGAGATCACAGAACTCTTCAGGGGTAGAAAGGAGAGCAGCATAGAGACCTGATTTGCTGTTGACTGAATAAGATGAAACGGCGGGTATTGGTTACAGGGTCGAGGAGTCAAGGAGACAAGAACCTGCGATGTCAACCAGGAGGTGATTGTGGCGTAGAAAATCTGATTCCAAAATTGGCGTGGATATGTTGGCTAGCAAAAAATTCCACTCAAAACGTCTGGAACCAAACTGTAGAGCTAAACAGCGGGAACCATAAGTGTCCATGGGGGATCCGTCAGCGGTTCTCAACTGAACACCAGAACCTGGAGCTGAAGGTGATCGTGGAAGGTGAGGGAACACTGACACAGAAGCACCGGTATCAACGAGCTGAGCTTTTTCTTGAGGAATAAAAGGGGTGAGGAGTGGGTTTCGGCGGGAACCATGTTTACAACATCCCCGCCGTTAACTAGTTTCCCGAAAAAGAACATGGCGACCTGCACTGGTTATCCTGGTTTCCCCACTTGCGATGATACCAGCACTCTGAGGAGGTAGATGAGGATGTAGATCCCCCTGGACTGCTGGATCTAGTGCGACTAGAAGAGGACCTGGTTCTGGAGCTTCGAGATACCAGCGATACATCCTCCATCGGTCTGTAGTCTTGAGACGAAACTGCATCGACGGCATTAACTCTTCCACGAACGGTCCATAGTTCGTCTGCTCTGGTAGCCATCCGTCTAGGGTCAGCAATTGATTCCGTCAGTAGATGGGAACGAATATCTGCAGGGAGACGATCCATAAACAGGCCTAAGAAAAAGAAACCAGGTTTCTCATCTTCAGGGAGGAGTACTAACATTTTATCCATGAGTTCTGAGGGTCTTTGATCAGTCAGAACTGGGATACTCTGGAGAGCCTGATACCTCTGGAAATTACTGAGAGTGTACATCTGGATAAGGCGGGTTCTCAGGGTTGCATAGGGACCTGAAGTTGGATTACGGATCAGATCTATGAGGCTAGTGGCAACGTCCTGGGGAAGGGCTGCAACACAGTGGTGAAACTTGGATAGAGAAGTCGTCACGCGCTTGATCGCAAACTGGGCCTCAGCCTGGAGGAACCACACCTCGGGGGAGTCCGTCCAGAAGGTGGGAAGCTTGATGGATCGTCCAAACCTTACTTTGGTGTTTGAGTATGAAAAGAGCAGGGACTCGGTAGAAACCAATTTCGGGCGCTTCAACGAGAGAATTTAATTCCGACAAAAGAATCATGTCGGGGTCACCAAAATGTAGCGACGAAAGGAATAAGACCAAATGAATAAGACCAAATAAACTGACTGAATATATATTTATCAAAAACAGTATTTATACTAGATGCAGTATATCATAATCTAAACAATAACATGTGAAGTATGGAATATGCTGTGTACTGCATTCCAGGAACCAGGGGCGCCACAATATTATTTAATAGCAAAAAGTTAAACTAGCAAATATCTCAGGAGAAACAATAATTTTTTAATATATTAGTTTCAAAATCGTATTTATGAAAATTGATAAAATAATTGTTTATCATTGACTTTCTGCATTTCTATTTTCACATCTAGTAAGGGTAGTAAGTAAGTAAGTAAGTAATTATTTATGAAAAATAATGAAAATATACTAAATTAAGTGTTTCAGAAGAAAATATTTGAAAACCTCCAAAAATAAAAAAAATTTAAAAAAGGATAAGGAAAGAAGAGGAAAAGGAAAGTTACATATTATACTGTTTACATTATATTTAATACCAGCTGAATGGCCGGGCGTTGCCTGTGAAACTTTTTTTTATTCTTTTTTTTCAAATTAAAAAAACGAACGTTTGGCCAGCTATACGTAACATATATATGTCTTATCACTTTAGCTCTCGATCGCATCCCATGAAAGTTATATCTGATGTTCCTATCTCGAGAAATTGATATACAACTTTGTCAAATTTAAACAAAAATTAATATATATAAAATTTTGTATAAAAGTAGTGGGTTTAGATGGATCAATTCAGCAAGTAAGCAACCAATCTGAAAACAATGATATCCCAGAGAAAGCTAATTATAACTTACGTTTACTCCAATTCTAATTTTATATTTGTTATTTCTATTTTTAATAGATTTAATTCATCCCGTATTACTTGACCAGAAATTCCACCAATGGCAGTGCAGTAAAGTGGTCACGTGATACAGGCGGAGACACGTGACTAGTATACTACTCTGCCATTGGTGATAGTTCCGGTCATGTGATTTAAGTTTTGGATTTTCAAAATTTTACATATATGAATTTTCGTATAATTTTTACACAGTTTTATATCATATTTCTCGAGACAGGAACATATGATAAAACTTTCATGGGTTGCGATCAAGAGCTAAAGTGATTAGCTTTCAGCCTATACCCCCTTTCATTTTTCCTTTGATATCTGATCGGAATGAACTTATTTTAGTCCTTATGAGTAGAGAATAATTAGATTTCTCTGATATAGTACAATAGCACAGATTCATTATTATTTAGTGCGCTGAAAATATAGTTTAAAAGTTTAATGAGTGCTTGCATAACATTACGTTATGGTTAAAAGCCAAATTGATTTGTTTTAATAAAGCTATTATTGTGAGAAATGAAAATTTGAAAGTATTCTTTTATTCAGAATTTTTTTCCAATATTTAAGAAAATCCATTGATTAATGATTGACTCAAGATTGAAAGTGTTTTGCCTAACGCAGCTAGGTATTAATTTTGGATTCAAGTTTTTTTACAATTTATTGCAACCCCTCCTTTTTGTTGTTTCTCGTGTATTAGTAAATAGTTCGAAATCTTTGATAATGAATAAATTAGGTATATGAAATCCCAGATTTCTTGTTAAACTAAAACTGATCCGACCCCTTACTTTATGCATAAAAAAAATTTGTTCACAAATAATGTTGAAAAAGTGAAAAAGTTTAAGCGTTTTAATGTAAGTTATTTAGAAAAAACCACACTAGTGGTGGTGGAAAACACCCCCCTCCCCCCCCTAGCAGTGATAAGGTTAAACAAAAGGTTTTAACGAAAATTAAAATATTGGTGAAAGTTAACATTTCGCAAAAATGGGATGGTGAAAATTTTTGCGAAGAAAAAGATTTATAACGAAAAGTCGAAAATTTAAACGAACTTCACGGAAAATATTTACCGAAAATTTTCATCTTCGTTCACATTTTAGTTGGCTGAACAAAATTTCGCGAAAGAGATTGTAGGAAAATTTGGAAACCCTAAGGAGAACGCATATATTCACCAGTACTATGAAGAGTAGCTTATACACAGATCTATTAAATTGAGAAGCAGCTACTCTATATAGGACTGTGAATGGACTGTTTATGGTACACATTCTAGAAATTGTTAACGGCGCTAGGAGTTATCATGCAGTTAACGATCAGATTAGAAGGCAACATTCAATAACATAAAAAGTTTACGAAAGTATTTTTTAACACATCTGTTTTTTTACTTTCAAATTTCAAAATGAATGTTTTTTTGTTGTTTGTTATGACAGAATCTTCTGTTGCTAATTTTCAAAAAATTTGCCATACAATACTCAGCTCTAGGGTAAACTAATCTTGAATAATAATATCATAATATACTAGATAATATTTGAATTATCATCTTCTTTGCAGAATAATATTCCCAGCACAGCTGACTTCATGATGATTGATCTTTGGTTTGGTTGGCTTATACTCAGGGATACACAAGATGTCTAATTAATTGGGAACCCATCTTTGCCTGCACACTAAACTTAATCTATAAGAGTCAACCAACTCTATGTAGAACTTTTAAACCAAGCTACAGTGATAACCAGAAAACTCTGAAATAGGAAGACGACTTTATAGCAATACTTAAGTGTATTTGATGGTGTTACAAAGCAAATAGCTTTACTTGAAACATATGGTATCACTAATTAAGTGAAATGGGTCTGTTTACACTGCACAATTGCTGTCTGATCGGACTATTTAAAGTCCTAACTTGAGCTTAAAAGTCGTCTTTCTATTTCAGAGTTTTCTGGTTATCACTGTATATAAGAACATTAACGTGGTTAATAATTATTTTGAATTAACCAAAGACGGTAGAAAGCTCTTTGGAATTAACCAATATCAGCTCAGGATTGGAAATATAAACAGACAGACAGAGCTTACTACTTTATATATATTGATAATGTAATAATGAAAATAAAGAAAACAGAATTTAACACATTTCCTGCTAGACCCCGACTTTAGATTTAGAATAGACAGACTTGTTAATGTTAAAATCAAATGGCAGACCACGTTTAACAAATCCCAATGCGAACAGTTGCTGAAAATGGAACATTACTGTTATCACTTTCACAAAATAATAGTAAAAGCAGACCTGTTTCAAGACTAAAAGTCTTCATTTCCATGTTTATTGGGACAACTTAAAAAAAACATTTATCTTTTTTAAAGACACTAAACCGTTGATCTATATTATTGTTGTATCCATACAGCACCTTTCTGATCATCATCTTTCATGTGCTCTTAGAGCAATATCCCTTCAAGGTAAACAGCTCTTAGAGCAATATCACTTCAAGGAAAACAGCTCTTAGAGCAATATCACTTCAAGGTAAACAGCTCTTAGAGCAATATCACTTCAAGGAAAACAGCTCTTAGAGCAATATCACTTCAAGGTAAACAGCTCTTAGAGCAATATCACTTCAAGGAAAACAGCTCTTAGAGCAATATCACTTCAAGGTAAACATCTTATAGTGCAATATCCCTTCAAGGTAAGTAGCTCTTAGCGGAATATCCCTTCAAGGTAAACAGCTCTTAGAGCAATATCACTTCAAGGAAAACATCTCTTAGAGCAATATCCCTTCAAGGTAAGCAGCTCTTAGAGCAATATCTCTTCAAGGTAAACAGCTCTTAGAGCAATATCCCTTCAAGGTAAACATCTCTTAGAGCAACATCCGTTAAGGTAAACAGCTCTTAGAGCAATATTCAAAAATTGATAACATCTGATTTGATTGCGACTGGTTTGATTGCAACTAATTTTTCTTCCGACTGATTTTGATTGCACTTGATTTGATTGCAACTGATTTGATTGCTATTGATTTAAATGCATCTGAGTTGATTGCAAATGAAAGTGTTTCCAAGGAGCAATATCTATTGAAGTGTAGCGGTGGGAAATATTTAATAAAGGGAAAACTGCAATGCTAGGAAAATAATTATTTTAATCTTTTGTAAAAAAGACTTTAATGATTACAAAAAGAGATCTTTTAGAGGACAACACTGATCAGCTGTTAGAGCAATATTCATTATTTCATAAACATTTAGGAATTGGTAAATGATAAAAACTTGATCTAATATGAACCTTATTATTTTTAGAATGGTAACAACAAGTGGAGAATCAATACTGTTGTGAAATATGTACTTTTCCTTGCAACAGTGCTGTTTATTATCATCTTTATTTTACACTTTTAACTTGAATAAATTGGCATTCCATTCGCTTCAGATTTGTACATTTAAAAAATTCAAACTTGAAAAGAAATTTAATATTTTGATTGTGGTGCCATTTTTGGATATATTCATTGTTGCTACTAAAATATTTTAATATGTAGAATACAAAAATTTTGATAAAATTTTATCAAAATCTTTAACTTTAATAAACTCCCAGTTTTTTAAGATTAAAGTATAATTAAAACCAATCAGATTGGTTTTAGCTGTAGACCAAGTCTAGCTTATACTTGTGTTTTCGTTTTTTTACCTCTGCTCTGAAATGAAGAATTTTTCAAATATCAGAATTCTTTGATTAAATGTAGTCATTTCTAACTTATCTCTCAATGTAAATATCAATAATAAAAATTTTATTTTCCATTCTATTTCTGTTGTTTATTAGTTCATGAATGATTGAAGATTTTTTTGTGAACAAACACCATTTTTGAGATCAAACGAAATTTTTCGTGAACAAAACTATGAACGAACAACTTTTAAATTTAATGAAAAAAAATAATGATTTAAAAAGATTTAAAAAAAACAAAGTTTTTTTACTGAATGAACCAACTATTTTAAAAAACGATAGTTTTTTTACTGAAATAATGATTTTTTGAACAAACTTTTGAAAAAGCGACTGTTTTAAATACTGAACAAACTATCTTATTGAACAAATGATTTCACTGAACAAACAACTATACTGAACAAACGATTTTACTGAACGATCATATATACAGTGAAAAAATGAACAAAATAGATGGAAAATGAACAATACTTTTGAATACGAAGGAAATCAAATTTTTTAAATAATTGAAAAAAATTAATGAAATGAGTTGTTCACGAAAGATGAATGAACGAAAAGAAAACTGATAATAAAATTCTTTGTTTAATTACTGCACAAACTTGACTTTAAAGTGCACCTCATGATTTGTTCTTTGTTTTGTATGAATACTATTACTTTAAGTAAATAGTGACAGGTGGACAGAATCGGCTCGAACAATACATCCTGATCAACACTGCTGTGGTCGTCAGCTCCCGGCTCTTCATGGCTCACAGCTGGCTCATAAAAATTCAAAACTCGAAATCATAGCTTATTTGATCTTCCCAAAACCAACCCACTAATGCAGATCTTTGCATCAAATAAAGTGCATTTTTTGTCAGCAATATAAATATATAAATTTGATAACACAGTTGATAGTAGACACAATCATTACAGGATGTTTTCTCTCTGTTTCAACATCTGTGAACTATCAGATCCTGTTCTTGTGTCACATTCTTATATTCGATTTTGCTTTCCTGTTCTTACAAACATCATTATTATGACAAAAAAATTCTCCCTGGGGCTGGGTTAATTTAACTTTTTTGAATGTGCATTATATTAACGGTCTAATTTTTTTTTGAGTTTACACTGTTAATTTTAAGATTGTATAAATCGCGTAATAGTTTACAAATATTCTAATTTAGTTTTAATTTTGATAACAAAATTCTGAATTCAATATTGAATTCACATTGCCAGTGATTTTTAATCTGCTAAATTGAATGAAATGGCTTCACTTCTGGACTCCCCGGCATATGCCACTTTTTTAACAAAATGTATTAAACAATATCAATATGACTTTTTGTAGACACTTCTTTACACTTTTGAGCATCAATACACCCACACAAAACGTGGGCCCAATCGGTTCGGCCGTTTTGAAGTTTATTGGATACATACAAAGAGAATGATAAACAGACAAGCAAAGTATATAGTTGAGATTAGTCAGAATTTGTTTGTACAATATGTATATATATGTAATAATTAATAGTGAAATCTACATAATTAACTGATGCATTTCAATTCATTTATTGGCCAATAAATACATACTTTAATTAAAATTATCACATATTTCTTCAATTTTAAACATTACAAACTGGAGCTGGGAACTTATGATTATTCCTCCAGCAACCACAAGGACTTGTAGAAGCACATCTGATATCATCACCAATACAGCTATGAAGCTTTTCATCATTGAAGTACTTGACACCAGTGATTCTCTTAGCGACATCTCCTTTAACTGTTGACACATGGCGTATGTTAGTAGGGGTCCATCTAGTGTTAGCATTGTCATTCCTGTAATCATCCCAGTATAGACAGCCTCCTTGACAATAATCCTGCTCCCAGATAAATCCTACTCCATCACACCAGTTGTCATAGCTACCATGAGCATTCTTTCCAACATAAATATTAGGATGGGTGTCCTTTACGTCTCTCGTATACCAGCCACTGTGTTGAAACCACGTGACTGAGTCCTGCTCCCAAGAGCCGCTGTTCTTGATAAAGTTGACAGTGATGTGCTCCCAATCATTGTCATGACTTCCACCACCCAAAATACACTCCCCCTGCCAACCATACCAAATCCACCAAACCAACTTGGCATAATCTCCACATTCCACAAAGTCATAATAAAGGGGAGCAAACTCATTGAATTCTCTGCATATACCATTGCTTTGATCTGATGCTAAGTCCGGAAAACAGTGTCCTTTGGCGCTTCCATCAAACCTTAATAAAGGGATTCTTGCCTTTGCAAAGTCAAACATCCAGTCCTGGCTAGCTCCATCTAAAATTAAGATAATGGAGATATTTTTTCAATGGACTCCCTCTTGCAGATACTGCTTTGGGAAGTTATGAAAAGGTTTAAAAGAACAATCTACTAAAGAGTAAAAGTGACTAGAATTTAATCCTAAAGTTGGAAGGGGATCGGTTCAAACAATACATCCTTGAATTACATTGCCTATGGTCCGCACCTCCAGACTCATTAAAATGGTGCATTTTCTTGATAGCGAATTCTTTTTAGCTTTTCCACAATTGCTGAAAACTAGGGTTTCCAACGCAAGTGGATTTTACTTGGACGTTATTGTGAGTCCTGTAAATTCCACGCAATTCGATAACAATTGCGTGCAATTCCGTGCAACGGAGTTCCGATTGGAAACCCTACTATACTTCGTATTGAATGAATAATCTGAGAAAACCCAAAAATAGAAATAAAAAAAGAACCAACAAACTTTTTAAGATAAAGTTGAATGTGAAATAAGCCAGCACTATTACCCTTAAACATCTGGAAACTATATTTTATCAAATTTACAATTTTTTCCAGATGGGTAAAAAATACGTTGTTTTAAAAACCCTTTATAAAAATCGAATTACCTTCTGCTGATGTTGAATTGAAAAGAAGAGCCAGGAAAATCAAAGCTTTGAGCATTGTGCAGTTCTGACAAGGTGAAAGTAGTTCGGATATTTTATATGGATTCTTATCTTAAAATAAACATTAACCTGACAGGCTGACCCCCACTTTGTTTGTCTATATTAACCCTATTTATCCTGACGTCCGATTTCATGACTGGTTTCCTCAGGGGGGGGGGGTCAAATTGTGCCCCCCACCTTTATTTTTATTTTATTTAAGCAATAAAAGTGCAAAAAATAAAATTGCGCAAAATGCGACAAATTATACATTTTGAAAAGCCCTAGACGCTGAATTCAAATGTGCAATTATATTTGCAAGAAAAGTCAGAAAATTTGAGCTTCCTAGCTCAAATACTTTTCGAGTTTTCGCAAAAAAAACACGACAAATTGACCCCTCCCCCTCAGGATAAATAGGGTTTCACAAAAAACTAAAAATTTTATGATAATCTTAATTTAAAAACAATATGAACTTTTAATTAAAAAATCAAAAAGTAAAATTAAAAAGTAAGAACAAAATAAAAATACAGTGGTTCACAGAGAAATGTGGAAACGAAGAAAACATTTGTTAAAAAATACTGTAGTTCGCAGTAACTCATGGAAAATATAGGGAGCCATTGGTAACTTCTGCAGTTATAATTTTGTTCTGGGGACTGCCGTTCTTTCAGATCATCATGTCGTCATTGATTGTTATGGTATGGTTTTTTTGTTAAGAAGTACAGTTGTCCGCCGAAACAAACATTTATTAAAAAATAGTAGTTCAAAGAATAATAAATGGAAGACGAAGACGATATTTTTTTAAAACAGTGGTCCGCAAAAAAATAATTGAAAACTATGACGTCATTGGTTTGCAGGAAAAAACATAAAATGAAGAAGACATTTTAAAGAAATATAACGAAGACGACATTTAAAAACAGTTGTCCACCAATAAAATTGAAAACAAAGACGACTTTGTTTATAAATACGAGGTCCAAAGAAAATTTCGAAAACGAAGACGAAATTTTTAAAATACAGAAGTTAACAGAAAAAATGAAAAAGCCATTCGATGGGAAAAATTCATTGCAATGCAAATTAAACGCAAATATTTGCTTAAACTGTGCAATTTAAGCGTAAAACTCTGACGAGGCAATGCGAATAAAGTTTACTACATTTTTGTGTTATTGAAACCTGTAATTTTTCATTTAGGAAATATGATAAGACATATACATAAATAAACATTAAACAACAACACTGTAAAAAAACAAAGATAAAATAACAGAAAAATAAACATTTATTGTATCAGGCGATTCTTAAAAAGAGCTGAGATTTGATTAAAAACCCTGTACCGAGATCACGCAGCTTTGATTTGCTGATTCATCAAAAGTCGTCTTCCTCACGGAGTGGAGTATTCCGGATTCGTTTCTCCGCCTCACCCTTCTCCATAGAGAAGTGATCCATATAGAGCTTGATAAAAACCTCCGGGAGCAGAACCTTCCAAACATAATCGTTGTTATCCCTTCTCTCCTCCGCATTCCGCATCCAAACCTGAGTAAAGAAATAGTGGTGAGGACATAGATTAATAACAAAATAGATGTCGCCTTTTCAAAGTTAAGAGGGGCTTATTGTGAACGAAAAACCCTTCAATCTGGAAAATACGACATCTAGTGTTCTATCTGTGTTGTTATTAATCTATGAGGAAAACAAATTCTGGAAGTTAAAACTTATTGATAGGATAGCGCTTAGTCACAATTAGAATAAATTCTATATCTATTGAAAGGGACTGTAGACGCAATTTGAAGGGATCCAATCTATTTTCAGCTAAAAATAAAAGGATATCTCATTCATCCACTAATCTGAAAAACATTTAATGGGTACTGTTGTAAATCGGACTTGCTTCTCTATAAATAAAGGGTCACATTGAATTATATTTTGCAGGAAGAAATTGAAATTAAGAATTATTAAAAATATTAGGATATCTCACTCCTTCTTGAATCCGAAAAAGATTATAAGATTATCGGTGTGAATCGATATGAAGGGTCACATTAAATTATATCTGCAGTTCCGTTATAAGGCATGACTAAACCTAACCTTAGAAATCTCGTCTAGAACCCAATCCAGCTGTAGCTCCGTGTACGGATCTGTAATCATACTAAACCTTAACTCCTGTCTGTCTGCACCTCCCCGGGCATACTGGTCGTGTCGGACACTCTTACCCTTCCCAGACCAAATATCCTGAATATTACGGAGATTTTCTGGATATTCAGTAAAATTACAAGTCACTAGGACAGGACAGGATTGGTTGGAACAATATATCCCAATCTTTACTGCTCTGGTCTGCAGCTCCTGGCTTATCATTCGAGATCTGAGCATCGCTTTTGTGAATGAACGAAATTTGTCAGAGCACACAAAATTTTTCGTGAACGATGGTGTCATTGCGATTTTGACCTTCTATTTCAAGATGGACATGCCCGATTCACCAGGGTACTCTTTAAGCCATTAATGTGGAAGCTATCGTCTTTTTTTCTGGTTTTTAAAAAGTGTTAAATTCTGACAATTTCGTCCATTGGCTTTCTTAAAATAAAATAATATAAGCATCAAATAATACTATTTTTAGAAAAGATTATGGATCCAGACAAAACTTGTGAATCTGACAAGCAACTCTATATATGTTTAGATTACCTTGAAGAACTGTAAGTTCTTGTTAAATAGTTTTCTAAGAACAGGTTCGGTTAGCTCCGTCTCCAGCCTATTCCTAAACCCAGTATTTTCCAGGAGATATTTCTGGTACTCCACCTCCTCAACCCTTGCAGCCTTCATGCCGAGGAGATAGTAATACTATTTATAATTTTTACTAAGTCCATCATAGTGATATAATTAAACTAATAAAAAATAATAAAATTTTAACATTTTTTATATAAGTTTAAAAAAAAAAAATTAAAAAAAACTTTTTTTGTCATAGAAAAACAACTACAGAAAGAATCCGAATATTCCCATTATAGACTTGGTAACTTATAAACGTTGGCTGCTTTAAATCTAAAAGTCATCTTGCAGTTACCATTATTAGTGGGACACCTCCTCCTCCATCTGAAACAGGACAACCTCCCCAGTATATAGTATTCCTGGTTAGGTTGAAGGGACTGTACGCGTAATTGTAAGTGACCCTTCGCGCAAAGATGACAATGCCCAATTTCCAACGCTACCTTTGAAACCTTACTCTGTTCATAAGTGTGGAAGTTACAATCGTTTTTCTGACTATTCTGTGAGTTTCTCCATTGCTTCTAATAACCAAGTAATGCGCAAGTCAAGTTCGCAGAGAAACTACATGACAGGACGGTTCCGGTTCTATGCATGGAGGGTCACTTGAAATTACACGTACAGTCCCTTTAAGAAAGATTGTCACGGGAGGCTGTCCTTTTAAAGAAGGAAGGGTGGGTGGAGGGGGGGGCCACTGCACTTTTAATGAGAGATCACTTTTATTGTTAACTATTCCATTGCCCTCCCTCAAGATATTCATCAATCTTCCTGATATCCTCCTCTAGGTTAGCATCAAACTCGTGCTCAATATCGTCTAGTCACATGGTATATATCATCTTTTGAAGTATTTTTAAAGGAAAAACAACAAATCAACAAAAAAAATTTTTTTCTTTAAAAATATCTTTAGAATTATATATATACCCCATCCTGGGTCGGATCCAGAAGGAGATCCTATTAGCTGAAACATTTCATCAATGAACTTGGAATCCAAAGTGTCACTTTTTTCTTGTGTTTTCTCGCGGGGTTTAGCTTTACTTTTCCGGGATTTTTTGGCGGGAGTTGGATTTGATTCTTCTGCTTCAGATTGAGAGGAACGATCAGTGTTGTGCAAAAGAGATTTTGAGTTCGATTTTCTTTCTTTTTGTTTGAGTCGTGCTTTGATTTCTTTGTTGAGAGCTTGTTTTTCCAACTTTTTTCTTATTTTAGCGGTTTCTTCATCCTCGATATATTCGAACACGCTCGAGCCGAGTTTAGGTTCAATACTCTCCGTTTTTAACTCCAGGATCTTCTTTGTCTTTTTTCTCTCAGCATAGATTTCCTTGTCGGCGATTGAGAAACTAAATTCAGCCTTGGTCGCTGAATCTGACCGGGACTGGGGTGAGGGTTTAAGAATAGCATTTTTGTACTTCTTCATGGATGATTTAGTAATGTTCTTTTTGGAGTCTTCACTTACTGAACAGTTTACTTTCAAAGATGATTTTTCATTTCCGAAAATTGAAAACTTTTGAGGGATATCATTGGAAGGAACCTTAATTTTCTTATTTTTGACTGATCCCATCGTTGATTTTTCAGACTTAAATCCATTCGAATGATGATGTTCTTTTACTTTTCCTGGACCATTTGAACCTGGACAGTCTTTTTCTCTTACTTTTCTCGGACCCCTTGGATTAGCGTGTTCTCCTTCTTTTCTAAGACCACTTGGAATAGTGTGTTCTCTTCCTTTACTCGGACCATTTGAATTAGCGTGATCTCCTAATTTTCTTGGACCACTTGAACTAGCGTGTTCTCCTACTTTTATAAAACCACTTGTTTTAGTGCGTTCTCCTTCTTTTCTTGGGCCACTTGGATTAGCGTGTTCTCCTTCTTTTCTTGGGCCACTTGGATTAGCGTGTTCTCCTTCTTTTCTTGGGCCACTTGGATTAGCGTGCTCTCCTTCTTTTCTTGGGCCACTAGGATTAGCGTGTTCTCCTACTTTTTTTGTACCACTTGGATTAGCGTGTTCTACTTTTTTTGTACCACTTGGATTAGCATGTTCTCCTACTTTTCTTGGACCACTTGGATTAGCGTGTTCTCCTCCTTTTTTCGAACCACTTGGATCAGCGTGTTCCTTTTTTGTCCTCCTCCAAGGTTTCTGGGTGGTTGGTTCTAGCTCGGATGAACAGGACGAATCAAATAGATCCTGGGTTAACTGACGTTTACTAGATTTGACCAGTTTGTACGATAAATACTTGAATTCATCCTTCTTAGAACCAGATTCTGATGAAGGGAGAGTTTCAGACTAAAAAAAATAGTTTTTTTCCCCCAATTTTTCATCATATTTGTAAACACAATTAATATAATATATTATATATGTTCCTCCGTAAAAGATTATACATACAGGTTAATGATCTCGTAGACTTTAACCAAGCTGTATTCATGCTTAAATATACATATAAACTTCTTCCTTCCTCTCTTGGAAACATTTTTAAAAAGCTTGGAACCTTGGAAAGCTCTCTTAACTACCAACTTGATATTCTCAATATGAGCTTATTTCAGTATTTATCATCAAGCTCTCTTCTTAAGATATAGAATAATCTGACTCCTGACTTAAAAAGAAGCAACTTTCTAAGTATATTTAAAAATACCTCTTTTTTGAAAATTACATAACAATTTGTTAAAAACCGAATTGTTATTCATGTTAAACTAATAAAATATGTTTTACTATGTTTTGATGTTTGTTTTGTACATGTCAGAAAATTATTTCAAAATCTAGTTATTCTATAACTAAATAAACTATTTTGCATAAGATAAAATCGCACCCTGATCTCTAATAGTTATCCTTAAATCTATTTAATTGAAATGTTTTGTTATCATTATTGAAGTTAGGTGAAAAACATAATCAAAAAAGTTTAACCTAATTGTAGTGTTAAAATAATTATCAATTTGTAATTGTAAACTTGTTCTGTATACACAGATACATGTATCTATCTAAATACCATAATATTTGCCATGCATTTCAGCATTGATAAATAGTTAAAGATAATTTTCAAAAATTATTTTAAAATTTGAAAAAAATACATCGGAGGTCAAAACTGCAAGGAAAGCTAACATTGAGGGAATTAAAACTGTAAAATAACATCAAGCGTTGTGTTGACCTCTGTATTACACTTCAAATAATATTTTCTTGATATTTTGATATCCCATATTCCATGCTATTCCTTGCTTTCACGAAAGTTTAGTCCTTTCAAAGTCATAATAAGAAAATGGAGATATATGTTGTATTGAAATGATTATTGTGTAAAAGTATATTGGAAATGTTCGAAACAAAAATTAAATGTGTCCTTAAAAATCTTAATAAGTCTTCTTAATTTTACCTGTGGGTTTTGTGCATAACTACTTGGCCTTAATGGACTTTTAGAACTCTTGTTAACAGCAAGGATTTGAATCTCTTGAACAGGGTTAATCACGGTTTTCTTGGCTTCCCTACAGTAAATATTTCCATGTTCATGTTCAATAAAACTTACAAAATTTTAAAACTATATGATGGTTTGCAATATCTTTGATCTCCAAAAAACTTGATAAAACGAGTTTAAAACAATCCGAACAATATGCCCGTTTTTACATCGTTTTTACATCGTCTTTACATCGTTTTTACATTGTTTTTACATTGATTTTACATTGATTTTACATTGATTTTACATCGTTTTTACCTCGTTTTTATATCGTTTTAACATTGTTTTTAAATTAATTTTACATCGTTTTTACTTCGTTTTTACCTCGTTCTTACATCGTTTTTACATTGATTTTACATCGTTTTCACATTAATTTTACATTGTTTTTACATCGTTTTTACATTGATTTTACATCGTTTTTACCTAGTTTTTACCTCGTTTTTACATCGTTTTTACTTCGTTTTTACTTCGTTTTTACATCGTTTTTACATTGATTTTACGTTGATTTTACATCGTTTTACCTCGTTTTTACCTCGTATTTACATAGTTTTTACTTCGTTTTTACATTGTTTTTTACATCGTTTTTACATTGATTTTACATTGATTTTACATCGTTTTTACCTCGTTTTTACATAGTTTTTACTTCGTTTTTATTTCGTTTTTGCATTGTTTTTACCTCGTTATTACATCGTTTTTACCTCGTTTTTACATTGTTTTTACATCGTTTTTACATTGATTTTACATTGATTTTACATCGTTTTTACATTGTTTTACATTGATTTTACATCGTTTTTACATCGTTTTAACATTGATTTTACATTGATTTTACATCGTTTTTACATTGTTTTTACATCGCTTTCAGGTCTTTTTTCCATATACCTTTTTCCAGGGTAAAAATTGTACATACTTTAAGAAAGGCAAACGTTTGGAATAAAAGTTTTTAAAAACATTTGCTGCCATTACAATAATTACAATATACCTTGAACTTTTTACCCTGAAGCGACCTAAACACCAAATGTAAGTACATCACTCGTAGAAGCTTTTTTCTTCGTTTGATCAAGTATAAATAAGAAAGCAAGGTTTATAATTGTGATTTCTCTACTAAAGTGATTAGCGCATTTCTACTACAGGACAACATATAGAAATTATCATAATTGAACACTTTTAAACAAAAAAAGACAATCTTCCACATTAATGATAAGATAATGGTTTTGAGGGTACTGCTGTGAATCGGGCATTGCCATCTTTTTAAAAGTCCTTGTTGTGAACAGTTCTATTACCTTTTGTTAAAACTTTTCGTTTTCTGTTTAAGCAGAGATTTGTTAGAACAGGGTGATGAATTATTGTTTCCAACAATCTGAAAGAAAGTTTAAACAAATCATTTTTTTTATCAAATACAATCGCAGAAAACTTCATTTTACAAATTTCAATTCAATTAATTTTTATTATAAATTCATTTGTATTTGATGATAGAAGTATACATATTATAAAAGCTGATTCTAATTCATGACAAAACAAATATTCTCTAATATTCAGAGATTAAAAACATGCTTTCATTTCAAAATGTTAGTTATGTCTGATCTCGAAACTTACTTCATCTTCAGATTCGTCAGTTCCAAATAGATCCTTCATCAATCCTGAAATTCATAAATATTTTCAGATTCTCAGATCAAATCAAAACCAAATTGTCATTGATTCATCGATTAATGTTTGTGGTGATCTAAGCCAGACGGGAAACAAGTATTAAGGCAGGCCCTTTTTTGATTGCAGGAAGACTGCATGAAGCATGAAAAGATAAAATTTAGGTTAATTTTGAAAATATCTGGCACAAAGCGCCAAGAATTTTGTTTTATAATTTTTAGGGAAAACGCGTCAAATTTTTGATTCCAGTCTAATGTAAAATGAACCAAAATAACAAGGGTGGGGGTAGAGAAGGAATACTGGACCCCAATCCTAAATCAGCTTGAAGAGGATCTATTTTCTCCTTAAATGCAAGTAGTAATCCTAGAAGGAAAAGGAGAAAAGATATAGATAAGATATAGAAGATATAGAAGGAAAAGGAGATAAAGATATATGCTGGTGTAAATCCAGTAGTTCTCAAACCTGCATCGGATCAACAGGTTCTCCTGTTTATTACCTACAAATATATTGCTATAATAAATGTTATATCTACTACAAAACATATTTTGAATGGCTGCAAGGTTGCACTACACCAAAAAAGATATACTTGGAGGCACAACAATCTTATTAAATATATTACTGGATTAATTAATATTGACCGATTTCTGATGTATGCTGATATCCCGTCCCATACCCTTCCAGGGGGAGGTACTGTTCCCCCCCACCTCTTGTGGACCGCAGAGAAACCAGATCTAGCAATTATCGATAGAATGGAGGAAAACATGGATATTATTGAGCTTACTGTCCCATTGGAAACAAATATCAAAAATGCCAACGCTCAAAAGATGAACAAGTATGAACATTTTATCACAGATATAACTAGGGATGTGTGTCCATCCTTTTGAAATCGGCTCAAGAGCATATATCTCACCATCAAATAAGGCGATTCTAAAGAAACTGCATAAGTTCTGCAAACCCAGTGTTAGTTTCAAAGCAATGTGTGAAAATCTATCAAGCCTTGCAGTACTGTCATCATACCACATTTTTAGAAAACGAAAAACACTAGACTGGGACCAAGAAACCCCTTTCCTGAAACCCACCTCTGAATAGCTAAACTATACTCATGCTAAAAGTCTTGTATGGCACCTGTTTTTTGGCAAACCCTGTCAATTATAAAATGCGATATCCAGAGAAAAGAGTTTTTGTTTGATGTAATTTTGCTTTAGACAAATATAAATGATAAATATATATATATCTGTCTTAACTACTCTACTTCTAAAAGCTATTGTTTTAAGAATATGTAATTACCTTACATAAAGGGACTGCAGACAATATTTCAAGTGAGCCTCCATCTATCAGATTGAATTTAAAAGGAACCCAAAAAGGGAACCTGCAAACTATCTTCAAGGTGCCATTTACCGCTCACCAGGCAAGTGTTAAAAATGTACTACATACTATACCAGTGATTCTTTCTAGTAACTGGGCTACTATTTCAATAGTAAGTAGTGTACCTCGTGTACCACTTCCCAAACTTCTATGCATATTACTAATAATTAATCTAATTTGGGAGTATCCTTTCTTCCTTTAGTGTTTAGCTCTTTATTATTTAAGGCCGTGGACCATCAAGTTTGGGCCCACGTAAAGAATCAATCAAAGTGTACACTGATCCTCTAGAATCATTCAAAGTGTATACTGATCCTCTTAAAATAGAATCATTCAAAGTGTACACTGATCCTCTTAAAATAGTCAAAGTGTACAATGATCCTCTTAAAATAGAATCAATCAAAGTGTAAACTGATCCGCTTAAAGTAGAATCATTCAAAGTGTACACTGATCCTCTTAAAATAGAATCAATCAAAGTGTAAACTGATCCGCTTAAAGTAGAATCATTCAAAGTGTACACTGATCCTCTTAAAATAGAATCAATCAAAGTGTATACTGATCCGCTTAATATAGAATCATTCAAAGTGTATACTGATCCTCTTAATATAGAATCATTCAAAGTGTATACTGATCCTCTTAAAATAGAATCATTCAAAGTGTACACTGATCCTCTTAAAATAGAATTATTCAAAGTGTATACTGATCCTCTTCAATAGAATTATTCAAAGTGTAAACTGATCCTCTTAAAATAAAATCATTCATATCCACATTCTCCTCATTTTCTCGTCCGAACCACCTCGAAATCCTCGTCCGTTCAATATTATTTTTTTCAAGAGTCTAATCCTCCGAGATAAAACTATTTTTAAAGTATCGGGCCACGTTAGGGCATAAATGAAATATCAAATATTTGCAAATCGAAAAAAAAGTTTCAATTGAATTAAAGATTTAAAGTTTAATGTCTTTTAAAATGTTCACCTTTTTTAAGCGCATTTTCAGATATTCCTGGTGTAGAATGCCGCAAATAATTCCAAGTTTATAGAACTTCAATCTTTTTTGTTAATTATAGTGAAAACCATAGAAATTTTTCAGGGTGGTTCCATGGGGAAAATTATAGACAGAGGTATGCAGAATATTTTGCTATTTATTTTATATCTCGATGGTTAGCCACTTTGGAGGCAGAAGAGATTTAAGTTTTACCTAAATAAAGTTTGACATCATTCTCATGGGTTTGAAGATTCCATCATGATATAATCATTGCAATACTTCAGTCTATCCATATTTTATGTCCTAACGTGGCCAGATTTAAAAAAAATAGTTTTATCTTCAAGAATTGGAAACTTTTTAACACAAAATAATCGAAGGACGATGAGATTCCAAGGTGGCTCGGACGAGAAAATGAGGAGAATGTGGCTCGGACGAGAAATTGTTGTGGCTGGCCTTCCTCCCCTCTTCATTCAAAGTGTATACTGATCCTCTTAAAGTAGAATCATTCAAAGTTTATACTGATCCTCTTAAAATAGAATCATTCAAAGTGTATACTGATTCTCTTAAAATAGCATCATTCAAAGTATATACTGATCCTCTCCTATAGAATCATTCAAAGTGTATACTGATCCTCTCCCATAAGATCATTCAAAGTGTAAACTGATCCCCTCACATAGAATCATTCAAAGTGTATACTGATCCTCTCCCATAAGATCATTCAAAGTATATACTGATCCCCTCACATAGAATCATTCAAAGTGTATTGATCCTCTTACATAGAATCAATCAAAGTACATATACTAATCCTCTCTATAAAATCATTTAAATTGTATACTGATCCCCTCATATAGAATAATCTAAAATGCATACTGATCCTCTCACATAGAATTTATACTGAACCTCTCATTTAGAAACATTTACATATACTAATCTTATCACGAAGAAGCATTTAAAGTGTATACTGATCCTCTCACATAGAATCATTCAAAGTATATACTGATCCTCTCCCATAAAGCATTATAGGATATACTGATCCTCTCATATAGAATTATTCAAAGTGTATACTGATCCTCTCATATAGAATCATTCAAAGTGTATACAGATTCTCTCACATAGAATCATTCAAAGTGTATACTGATCCTCTCATATAGAATCATTCAAAGTATATACGGATCCTCTTACACAGAATCATTCAAAGTATATAATGATCCTCTCAAATAGAATCATTGAAAGTGTATACTGATCCTCTCTCATAGAATCAATCAAAGTATATACGGATCCTCTTGCACAGAATCATTCAAAGTATATAATGATCCTCTCACATGAGGGAGGGAAGGCCAAGCAGCCATGAACCCCGTGGAAAAGTCTCCGAAACCCTGCAGAAACAGTCTCCGAACCCCGTGGAAAATCTCCGAACCCTGTAAGGAGCAAAAAATGTGTTATTCTGGGGGAAATCGCATGATTTTTGAACAATTAAAACAATAATGAAAATTATTTCTTTAACTTGATTATTATATTTATTGAGTCCATATGTCGAGAAGATTGGAAAATTATTGCTAATTTACAAGTAATATTAATATTTGATAACGTTTTTTTCAAAAAACCTCCTCCACGGGGTTCGGAGACTCTCCACGGGGTTCGGAGACCATTCCACAGGGTTCGGAGATTTTCCACGGGGTTCATGGCTTCTTGGCCTTCCCTCCCTACTCACATAGAATCATTGAAAGAATCAGTGGATCGGTTTTTACAATTGTGCTGTGCTAACTCAGAATAGGAGAAGAATTGGATCTTAGAACATTCAGAAAGGGCAATTTTTTTGCTAATAAAATTGTTAGGTTTAAGAATAATTTAAGTTTTTAAGTCGAAAAATAAATTCTTTCAAAATAGGTTGAACTTGGCATATTGAACCACTGAATTCAGGAACGTTGAAATCATCAAAATCCGTTAACAAGTGATCAATGATTATGTTATATGCAAAATGTTAAAAAATTTAATTCTAAATCTCATTGAAAAAGATTTTTTAAAGAGTTATAAATTTTAGTTTGTCAAATTAATTTTCTATTTACCTTCAGACAATTTCTTTCCAATTTTTTTTCGGGTTTTCTTAACCATTTTATAAACAATTAATTTAGAATCAATCATAAACGTATCTGGAAGAAATAAAATATATTTTTTATCATTCATTATATTTATGTATAATAATTCTAGCTAAATCAAAGCATTAGTGTCAAAAAAAAATTCAAAAAGGGTGGACATTTTTCGCAGAACGGATAGAGCTTAGGATTAACCTATACCGACTTACACTCCTCTGATTATTGGGTTGGTTAATGGAAAGGAATTCATCATTTGAACATTATATTTCGATACAAATGGCATCCTAATCCTTTCACATTAATTTCATCAGTAGATACCGGATTGGATTACTGGGAGAGATTAAGTTAAATATTTATCCAAAAGTTTCCATCTTAATATAAATTCAAACATTATACAGTAGTTAGGTTCAATTTTGTTTTAATGCGGATCAGTTCTGTAAATAATGGATTAGGATACAGTTCATAAATATTTCTTCCAATTTTGCTATTTCTTTTGTCAAAAACAAATTACCAAAAAGGCTTGCTCTGTAATCAAAAACTTGATTTACCATTAATTGATTGGAAAGGTGTTGATGAGCTCAATATTTAATGTGTTTTTTTATTGCTTTAAATGGAATTTTGCCACTTGGATACAGATCCGTGGTTACTTATATTTGTTCGGATCCGGATCCAGGAAGCTAAAATAATGCGGATTACATCCTAAGCTCTGATGTTTTATCTACCCAATACTCCTTATATTTTTCTAATTAATAATAGTTTCTGAAGAAAATAAATATCAACAAAGTATCTTATTATCTCAAAATAATCATAATAAATAACTAGAAAATAGAAAATTGTGAGCCACAATCTAGAAGCTAAAACTCATCAGGTCCATGAGTCCCAATGTGAGTCACAAACTTGAAGCTAAAAATCATCAGGTCCATGAGTCCCAATGTGAGTCACAAACTTGAAGCTAAAAATCATCAGTTCCATGAGTCCAATGTGAGTCACAAACTTGACGCTAAAAATCATCAGGTCCATGAGTCCCAATGTGAGTAATAAATAAATGAATAAATAAAGAATAAAAAATAATAAAATGAATAAATAATTTCCTAGATTTGAAGCATGGTTGCCTGCACATATACGCATCACACTGAACATGGAATTCCCCCTGGAATAAAGATACTATAAAATATTTAAATATTTCTAGGACTAGAATTGTTGATATCGAGATCAGTGCTTGATCTTTCTTTTTTTCCTAATCTCAAGATTAATATAATCTTGATTTTGTATTCACAAAAGTGTATATAGCTCAACCAATCGAATAGCGTTTGGAGAAACCTGAACAGACAATCAAAAAAGCCAGGAAATTTGAATTTTTGCGCGCCATTTCATGAATGTACTCTCATTGGTCAAACAAAGTACAAATATCTAAAAAGTGAGAAAAAGTGCGGATTAAGGAGGAAATTAAAAGCTTCCACATTGGATGTTCAGATTAAGCAGTTGGGATTTAAGGTTTCCAGTGAATCTTATGATCCAGCATTCGTCTCGATCTTGTGCAATGTGCACACCTACGATTTAATTTAATTCCTCTTCAATATCCCCTGGTGGCAATATCTTGCAGGGATGAGCTAAATCAATTCACAGGTTGTAGGGATGACCTTAGACTCTAGTAGAAGATTGGATCTTCAAGTCCGGTCCATGTCCCGTTTTTTTTTAATTGAAGGATTTATCCTCAAATTTAAGAATTCCCACTTATGATATCCTGATCAAGCGTTCAAGATCAAGAGTTCCAACCTCAGGTTGAAATCAGGGGATTATGTTTTTTTTTACCGCTTTTGGTTTACAATTTGCCTCTTGAATCCGGATCCACGGATCAGCATATTTACAGATCCGGATCCAAAAAGCCAAAATGTAGCGGATCGAACGGATCAAAAGCTTCATAAACCTGTATCTTAATTACAATTATGAACATATCATCGGGTTTTGTTCTAGCCTAGTAATGTTTTCAGTTCTGAACATTTTCCCCATTGTTACTGTTGCAGAAGTAAGAGAAACCACTGTAAATAAAGAAGCATTTTCCATACAGCTTAACAGGAACATCTTCTTATCTATTGCTCAGAAAAAGCCATTGTGAATCGGTCATGCAAGACACGTACTTTAAGGAATATCTTGGTCAAAATAAAAAAAATATATTTCTAGATATAACATGTCTAGAAAGTTTTACCTGACTGTAGCAAGTATTACAGGACTCGCAGGTTTTATGTTTATGATCTATACAAAACACCTTACAGCTAGAACACTGCCTGTGTGCCTGAAATATAAGGCATTTATTAAAAAATATAAAATATTATTTTTGAGTCTAAAAAATCAATCCTATAAAAGAAAATAAAAAAATAGTCTTTATGTTTTATATTTTCTAGTCGCAGCGACTGGAACAATCAATTTATTTCTGTAGAATTCTATCTTCGGCGGAGATATAATATCCATACTTTATTTTCGGTCCCGTCCTTATGAAAAAAAACCCTACTACTATGTCTGATAAGTTAAGGTTAGGGTGAGATATAAAAAACATCACGGGGGGTTGCCATATTCGCTAAGAAACGTGTAAATTTAGGAAACAGTATACTTAGAAACATTTATATTTAGAGAACAGTACGCTAGGAAACACGTAGATTTAAGGAGCAGTTCACTAGGAAACAGTATACTTAAAAACGTGTATATTTAGAAAACAGTACGTTAGGAAACACGTAGATTTAAGAAACAGTTCACTAGGAAACAATATACTTAGAAACGTACATATTTAGAAAACTGTACGTTAGGAAACATGTAGATTTAAGGAGCAGTTCACTAGGAAACAGTATACTTAGAAACGTGTATATTTATAAAACAGTACGCTAGGAAACACGTAGATTTAAAAAGCAGTTCACTAGGAAACAGCATACTTAGAAACGTGCATATTTAAAAAAACCAGTACGGTAGGAAACACGTAGATTTAAGAAGCATTACACTAGAAAACCGTATACTTACAAACGTGTATATTTAGAAAACATTACGCTAGGAAACACGTATATTTAAGAAACAGTTCACTAGGAAACAGTAAACTTAGAAACGTGCATATTTAGAAGACAGTACAGTAGGAAACACGTATATTTAAGAAGCAGTACACTAGGAAACCGTATACTTACAAACGTGTATATTTATAAAACAGTACGCTAGGAAACACGTATATTTAAGAAGCTGCAAAGCAGTACACTAGGAAACAGCATACTTATTACTTATATAGGACTTTAGATTTACGAACTGTGTATAACATGGTCATTGGTCACCTTTAGGCGTTTCTCTGAGCTGAAGGTTTTAGGGCACTTAGAGCAGGCGAAATCATCTTCATCTTCCAATCCATTAGGTTGAGGTTGAGGTTCAGGATCTGCTTTGTCCTCATTGGTACTATTTGTATTAGGTTCCTCTTCAATACCTTCCATTAACTCCTGAACTGGTATTAGATCATCACCTGAATTTTCAACGGGTAACTTGTCTTCTTCTTCTTCTTCTTCTTCTTCTTCATTGTCTAATAGATCATCAAGATCATCATTGCCTGGATCATCCTGATCATCATTGGTTAATTGATCATCTTTTTCAGCTTTACCAGAGTTGTCAACGTTGTCAGACGGATTTTCAGAATCTGGATTGTCATCAAGGATATTTTGAATTTCTACATCGTCATCACTCTGGTAGTCAAAGTCTTCTTCATCTTCTTCATTGTCAACATCAATGCTTATATCATCAGTCATATTCCCGGATTTTTTCGTCAAAGCGGTGTTCTTACTTTTCTCAATATCTTTCTCCTTTTCTCCTTTATTTTCATGTACTCCTTGATTCTTCTCTTCTCTATCCACTTCCAATTCTTCTTCTGTAGTATCATCATCATCAGAATTATCGTTCAATATTTGTCTGTTTCATTTGTTATTGATATTTAAGTAAAAAAAGTAGAATGTGATTCAATTTGAAAAAAACGGACTAAATATTTTTTAATACCTTTACAGCAAAATAAAATATTTTAAAAGAATTAAAATCTCTTTTACTGAAATTTATTACAATCAATAAGTACCTAATATAACCATTATCTAAGGTAGTTACTGAAAAAAATATAAATAATTCTTTAAAATAATAATAATGATAAAAAATCAACCATCATTCCATAGTAATCCGCCATTAATCTTCCAGTTAATAAATGACACAATTTTCTAAAAAGAAAAGAATGATTTTTGTTGAACAAGTATCAGTTGATGTACAAAATAAACCAAAGATTTTTNCCCCCCAATATTCAAAACTTATCATCCCTACGATCCGAACATTTGTGTGGATATTGTTAATCTTAAAGGCTTAATGTGGATACTTTGAAATTTGAGGAATAATGTTGGATTAATTCTTTTAAGTTATTCCTGCTGAATATGACCATGTCACGGGATATCAAAGGAATTAAATTTATCCGTAAATCTGCATAAAATGGAGATTGGAGATTAATGCATGATCAATAGATTCACAAGAGAAATGTTCTGATTTCGGATAATTCTTCAAAATAAAATATTTGAACCTGATGTAATCTGACCACGTGAAGATGATGTTGATGGTTTAGCTGGTCGAGGTTTAGCTGGGGAATCAGGGGGGGAATCTTCACGCAGACAAGATGGACGACTTGATCTAGAATTTTTTTTTTTTAAATTAGCAGATTTTCTTAACGCAAAAACCATTTCTATTAAATTTTCCAATCATTCTGGAATTCAATTTAGAAAAATAAATCAAGTTTTATAAAAATCATGAAAAACTAAATACAATATCAATTTATTAACACTAAACAGCTCTTCCGTTAAGTTTCAAAAAGCAAAAATAAATCTGATTCTTTTTGGTTAATGATAGTAATCTTAGAAGTAAAGTCTTGAAGTGTATCCGACTAGTTTAGCATAGATGAAGGATCAGGATCATGATTTATGATTCCGGATCAGGATTCATAGATCCAGGATCAGAATCAGGATCAGGATCAAATGTTAAGTGACCGACCTGACCGGAAGTTGACTCCTTGACTCTCTTGTAAATATAGAACTACAATCATGTAACTTGAGTAGCTCTCTAGTTGGCTGCTCTTCCCCACATATACTAACAAATAAAATATAGTTTAAATGGACTATCCACGGAATTTATAATGACCTTCCGTTTCAAGAGCGGCATCTCCGAAAAATGAGATTTTGTAGCGGAGCCAATATCATTTTCCTCGTCAAGGAAGAAATCCACTAACAAGATTTAAGAATAGAAAAATCCGCAAACCAGTAGTTTCGGTGTCATGCGTATGGAGGCTTCCCTCCATGGAGAGCCTTCTCCCTAGTGTTTGCGCCATTTTAAGTCAATTTTAGATATTAAAAGTAATGTTTCGAGTTTCGACACTTTCAGATATTTATTCAAGTATTTTGAATAAAAGTATGTTGCATATTGGCATAAAAAAGGGGGGGGGGCCACAAAACGTATTACTCTCCGGAAAATTTAAACAGTGTTTAAACATAACTTAGAATTGTCGTAGGAGGCTAATTTTTTGCATGCAAACTCAGAATTATGTATATTACGTGCATTTTTTTGGTTTTGAAGGAATCTGAGCAAAAGTGCGCGCGCGCGCGCGTTTTTTGTGAAAAAATGCGACTTTTTTGACAGTAAATCAATGTTAACTTCATTAATTGCACTTGAAAATTTTTCCTGACACTCTTGAAACAAATATGCGCTAAAAAAATTCAACCCCAAAGGCTTAAATGTCCGCGCGCGCGCGCAATAAAAGAAAATATCTTTGTATACTAATGTGCTAAGTTTGGCCCAAGTTAGAATAACAGTTGCATGTGATACATCAAACTATAGCAAAATTGGGACAAGGAATTCATTTCCG